>NC_069509.1:36227492-36287492 GCF_027579735.1 Bombina bombina
TTATATTTATATTATAAAATATTGTATTATCAGACAACTAATGCCCTCAGCGCTGTAACAAATCTATAAAGTACAGAGAGAAATAATATTCTAGCTGTAATGTACAGTGCATCTGCTAAACTAGAGAGATAGACTAGAACTTGTGTTATATACAGACACCAGAGATCTCATTTCTAATTTACACAGCTGTGAGAAGGTCTCATAAAGTTTTGGTCCCATGTAAACTATGTATGAGAGGACAGCACATAGAGTTAACTTAACTCTTTTCAGACAAAAATCACACAAATTTCTCTTGAGGTTAAAAGCTGTGTTGGTTTTGCCAACTTATTAATATGATGCAGTTTTCAGAAGGTTTTACTGAAAAATAATCATTTTTAAATATAATTATCAGAGCTATAATGGTATGTGACCTTCCTTGATATTAGAGTTGTCAAAAATCAGATAGAAACTTGCTTCAATTTCTATAAAATAGACCCATGGGGCCAGTAACCTACCTGTGCTCCAGCATGTTGCAGCCAGTATAAGTCGTATCATGAATGCAAAATACACAGGTAGCTCCAGGTTTAATTTCTTAGGATTAGCCAGATATTCCTCCTTATGTAAATATATGTGTGTAAATTCCTCTCCACCTCCTGATTATTCTCCCTGTGCTCTCTTTGTAAGACCTGTCTGGGCACCTCTCAGTTAGTCTGACACACTCTGGGTTCTTATTTCTGTCTGCATCTGTTTCTTCTGGTTTTATACAGCTGCCATTACGTTACCTCCTACACCCATAATATAGTATCTGCCTCGCCCTAATCCTGCACATGTGATTATAAATTGGTGGATCCCATAGAGCACATCTAGTGACTATGCTCAGTCATTAACTACATCTAAGCCTATAGTGTTCCAAACACACGTGAAGTGTCACCTGAAGGCATGACATTACTTTTACTAGGCTGTGTCTCACAATTTCCTCTTCCCATTCTTTTATCACAAATTATTATTTAATGGGTCGCTCATGAGTCTGAGTGGCTCTGTCATTGTAAATGAAATATAATAATTAATATGATGTCTCCTGTATTGAATCATTTGTTTCTATTTAACAGCCATGTGATATATCCCAATCTTTTAGACAAAAAAATGACTTTCATTGGCTAGTTGGTATTTATCACTAATGATCATTAGCTTATTGGTATTTATTACTAATGATCATTGGTTAGTTGGTATTTATCACTAATGATCATTGGCTAGTTGGCATTTATCACTAATGATCATTGACTAATTAGTATTTATTACTAATGATCATTGGCTAGTTGGTATTTATCATTAATGATCATTGGCTAATTGGTATTTATTACTAATAATAATTGGCTAATTGGTATTTATTATTAATAATCATTGGCTAGTTGGTATTTAAGACTAATGATCTTTGGCTAATAAGTATTTATTACTAATGATCATTGGCTAGTTGGTATTTATTACTATTGATCATTGGTTAATTGGTATTTATTACTAATGATCATTTGCTAATTGGTATTTATTACTGATACTCATTGGATAATTGGTATTTATTACTAATGATCATTGGCTAATAAGTATTTATTACTAATGATCATTGTCTAGTTGGTATTTATTACTATTGATCATTGGTTAATTGGTATTTATTACTAATGATCATTGGCTAATTGGTATTTATTACTAATGATCATTGTCTAGTTGGAATTTATTACTAATGATCATTGGCTAATTGGTATGTATTACTAATGATCATTAGTAATAAATACCAATTAACCAATGATCAATAGTAATAAATACCAACTAGCCAATGATCATTAGTAATAAATACCAATTATCCAATGATTATCAGTAATAAATACAAATTAGCAAATGACCATTAGTAATAAATACCAATTAACCAATGATCAATAGTAATAAATATCAATTAGCCAATGATCATTAGTAATAAATACTTATTAGCCAATGATCATTAGTAATAAAACATAATTTATGTAAGAACTTACCTGATAAATTCATTTCTTTCATATTAACAAGAGTCCATGAGCTAGTGACGTATGGGATATACATTCCTACCAGGAGGGGCAAAGTTTCCCAAACCTTAAAATGCCTATAAATACACCCCTCACCACACCCACAAATCAGTTTAACGAATAGCCAAGAAGTGGGGTGATAAGAAAAAAAGTGCGAAGCATATAAAATAAGGAATTGGAATAATTGTGCTTTATACAAAAAAATCATAACCACCCCAAAAAAGGGTGGGCCTCATGGACTCTTGTTAATATGAAAGAAATGAATTTATCAGGTAAGTTCTTACATAAATTATGTTTTCTTTCATGTAATTAACAAGAGTCCATGAGCTAGTGACGTATGGGATAATGACTACCCAAGATGTGGATCTTTCCACACAAGAGTCACTAGAGAGGGAGGGATAAAATAAAGACAGCCAATTCCTGCTGAAAATAATCCACACCCAAAATAAAGTTTAACAAAAAACATAAGCAGAAGATTCAAACTGAAACCGCTGCCTGAAGTACTTTTCTACCAAAAACTGCTTCAGAAGAAGAAAATACATCAAAATGGTAGAATTTAGTAAAAGTATGCAAAGAGGACCAAGTTGCTGCTTTGCAGATCTGGTCAACCGAAGCTTCATTCCTAAACGCCCAGGAAGTAGATACTGACCTAGTAGAATGAGCTGTAATTCTCTGAGGCGGAATTTTACCCGACTCAACATAGGCAAGATGAATTAAAGATTTCAACCAAGATGCCAAAGAAATGGCAGAAGCTTTCTGGCCTTTCCTAGAACCGGAAAAGATAACAAATAGACTAGAAGTCTTACAGAAAGATTTCGTAGCTTCAACATAATATTTCAAAGCTCTAACAACATCCAAAGAATGCAACGATTTCTCCTTAGAATTCTTAGGATTAGGACATAATGAAGGAACCACAATTTCTCTACTAATGTTGTTGGAATTCACAACTTTAGGTAAAAATTCAAAAGAAGTTTGCAACACCGCCTTATCCTGATGAAGAATCAGAAAAGGAGACTCATAAGAAAGAGCAGATAATTCAGAAACTCTTCTGGCAGAAGAGATGGCCAAAAGGAACAAAACTTTCCAAGAAAGTAATTAATATCCAATGAATGCATAGGTTCAAATGGAGGAGCTTGAAGAGCCCCCAGAACCAAATTCAAACTCCAAGGAGGAGAAATTGACTTAATGACAGGCTTTATACAAACCAAAGCTTGTACAAAACAATGAATATCAGGAAGAATAGCAATCTTTCTGTGAAAAAGAACAGAAAGAGCAGAGATTTGACCTTTCAAGGAACTTGCGGACAAACCCTTATCTAAACCATCCTGAAGAAATTGTAATATTCTCGGTATTCTAAAAGAATGCCAAGAAAAATGATGAGAAAGACACCAAGAAATATAAGTCTTCCAGACTCTATAATATATCTCTCTGGATACAGATGTACGAGCCTGTAACATAGTATTAATCACAGAGTCAGAGAAACCTCTTTGACCAAGAATCAAGCGTTCAATCTCCATACCTTTAAATTTAAGGATTTCAGATCCTGATGGAAAAAAGGACCTTGAGACAAAAGGTCTGGTCTTAACGGAAGAGTCCACGGTTGGCAAGAGGCCATCCGGACAAGATCCGCATACCAAAACCTGTGAGGCCATGCCGGAGCTACCAGCAGAACAAACGAGCATTCCTTCAGAATCTTGGAGATTACTCTTGGAAGAAGAACTAGAGGCGGAAAGATATAGGCAGGATGATACTTCCAAGGAAGTGAAAATGCATCCACTGCCTCCGCCTGAGGATCCCGGGATCTGGACAGATACCTGGGAAGTTTCTTGTTTAGATGAGAAGCCATCAGAACTATTTCTGGAAGTTCCCACATTTGAACAATCTGAAGAAATACCTCTGGGTGAAGAGACCATTCGCCCGGATGCAACGTTTGGCGACTGAGATAATCCGCTTTCCAATTGTCCATACCTGGGATATAAACCGCAGAGATTAGACAGGAGCTGGATTCCGCCCAAACCAAAATTCGAGATACTTCTTTCATAGCCAGAGGACTGTGAGTCCCTCCTTGATGATTGATGTATGCCACAGTTGTGACAATGTCTTATCTGAAAACAATGAACAACTCTCTCTTCAGAAGAGGCCAAGACTGAAGAGCTCTGAAAATTGCACGGGGTTCCAAAATATTGATCGGAAATCTCACCTCCTGAGATTCCCAAACCCCTTGTGCCGTCAGATACCCCCACACAGCTCCCCAACCTGTAAGACTCGTATCTGTTGAGATTATAGTCCAGGTCGGAAGAACAAAGAAGCCCCCTGAACTAAACGATGGTGATCTGTCCACCATGTCAGAGAGTGTCGTAAAATCGGTTTAAAGATATTAATTGAGATATCTTTGAGTAATCCCTGCACCATTGGTTCAGCATACAGAGCTGAAGAGGTCGCATGTGAAAACGAGCAAAGGAGATCGCATCTGATGCGGCAGTCCTAAGATCCAACATTTCCATGCATAAGGCTACCAAAGGGAATGATTGTGACTGAAGGTTTTGACAAGCTGATATCAATGTTAAACTTCTCTTGTCTGACAAGGACAGAGTCATAGACACTGAATTTATCTAGAAACCTAAAAAGGTTACCCTTGTCTGAGGAATCAATAAACTGATTGGTAAATTGATCCTCCAACCATGAACTTGAAGAAACAACACAAGTCGATTCGTATGAGATTCTTCGAAAATGAGAAGACTGAGCAAGTACCAAGATATCGTCAAAATAAGGAAATACCAAAACCCTATTCTCTGATTACAGAAAGAAGGGCACCGAGAACCTTTGAAAAAAATTCTTGGAACTGAGGCTAGGCCAAATAGTAGAGCCACAAAACTGGTAATGCTTGTCTAAAAAGAGAATCTCAGACACTAAAAATGATCTGGATGAATCGGAATATGCAGATACACATCCTGTAAATCTATTGTAGACATATAATGCCCTTGCTAAACAAAAGGCAGGATAGTCCTACAGTAACCATCTTGAATGTTGGTATCCTAACATAACGATTCAATAATGATAGATCCAGAACTGGTCTGAAGGAATTGACCTTCTTTGGTACAATGAAGAGATAAAATAAAACCCCAGCCCCTGTTCCAGAACTGGAACTGGCATAAATACTCCAGCCAACTCTAGATCTGAAACACATTTCAGAAATACTGAGCCTTGCTGTGTCAATTGGGACACGGGAAAGAAAAGAATCTCTTAGCAGGAGGCCTTAACTTGAAGCCAATTCTGTACCTTTCTGAAACAATGTTTCTGAAACCAGAGATTAAGAACGGAATTGATCCAAATTTCTTTGAAGAAAACGTAATCTGCCCCATACCAGCTGAGCTGGAATAAGGGCCGCACCTTCATAGGTACTTAGGAGCTGGCTATAGGATTCTATAAGGCTTGGATATATTCCAAACTGGAAATAGTTTCCAAACTGATACCGCTCCTGAGGATGAAGGATCAGGCTTTTGTTCCTTGTTGTGAGGAAAGGAACAAAATGATTATTTACCCTGGAAAGAAAGGGAAAGCAAAGTTGACTTAGAAGACATGTCAGCATTCCAAGTTTAATCCATAAAGCTTTTCTAGCTAAAATAGCTAGAGACATATACCTGACATCAACTCTAATGATATCAAAAGATGGTATCACCAATAAAATTATTAGCATGTTATAGAATAATAATAATGCTATAAAATTATGATCTGTTACTTGTTGCGCTAAAGCTTCTAACCAAAAAAGTTGAAGCTGCAGCAACATCCGCTAAAAATATAGCAGGTCTAAGAAGATTACCTGAACATAAGTAAGCTTTTCTTAGAAAGGATTCAATTTTCCTATCTAAAGGATCCTTAAATGAAGTACTATCTGCCATAGGAATAGTAGTACATTAGCAGGAGTAGAGACAGCCCCATAACCTTAGGGATTTTTGTCCCAACAAACTCTAATCTGTCAGATGGCACAGGATATAATTTGCTTAAACGTCTAGAAGGAGTAAATAAATTACCCAAATTATTCCATTCCCTGGAAATTACTTCAGAAATAGCATCAGGGAGATAAAACACTTCTGGAATAACTACAGGAGATTTAAAAACCTTATTTAAACTTTACAGTTAGTATCAAGAGGACCAGAATCCTCTATTTCTAATGCAAAAAACACTTCTTTAAGTAAAGAACGAATAAATTCCATCTTGAACAAATACAAAGATTTATCAGCATCAACCTCTGAGACAGAAACCTCTGAACCAGAAGAACCATTATCAGTATCAGAATGATGATGTTCATTTAAAAATTCATCTGAAAAAAAGAGAAGTTTTAAAAGACTTTTATGTATACTAGAAGGAGAAATAACAGACATAGCCTTCTTAATGGATTTAAAAAATAAAATCTCTTATGTTATCAGGAACACTCTGAAAATTAGATGTTGACGGACAGCAACAGGTAATGTAACAGTACTAAAGGAAATTTTATCTGCATTAATAAGTTTGACATGATATGCAATACAAATAACAGCTGGAGAAACAGATACCAAAAGTTTATAGCAGACTTAGCTTGGTAGCTCCAGCACTGTGCAGTGATTTTCCCGTAGTAACTTCTGACTCAGTTGCAACGAGGAACATCTTGCAATATGTAAAAGAAAAAAACAACATATAAAGCAAAATTGATCAAATTCCTTAAATGACAGTTTCAGGAATGGGAAAAAAATGCCAGTGAACAAGCTTCTAGCAACCAGAAGCAATAAATAATGAGACTTAAATAATGTGGAGACAAAAATGACGCCCATATTTTTTAGCGCCAAAAAAGACGCCCACATTATTTGGCGCCTAAATGCTTTTGGCGCCAAAAATGACGCCACATCCGGAACGCCGACATTTTTGACGCAAAATAACGTCAAAAAATGACGCAACTTCCGGCGACACGTATGACGCCGGAAACGGAAAAGAATTTTTGCGCCAAAAAAGTCCGCGCCAAGAATGACGCAATAAAATGAAGCATTTTCAGCCCCCGCGAGCCTAACAGCCCACAGGGAAAAAAGTCAAATTTTTGAGGTAAGAAAAAATATGATAATTCAATGCATAATCCCAAATATGAAACTGACTGTCTGGAAATAAGGAAAGTTGAACATTCTGAGTCAAGGCAAATAAATGTTTGAATACATATATTTAGAACTTTATAAATAAAGTGCCCAACCATAGCTTAGAGTGTCACAGAAAATAAGACTTACTTACCCCAGGACACTCATCTACATGTTTGTAGAAAGCCAAACCAGTACTGAAACGAGAATCAGTAGAGGAAATGGTAAATATAAGAGTATATCGTCGATCTGAAAAGGGAGGTAAGAGATGAATCTCTACGACCGATAACAGAGAACCTTATGAAATAGACCCCGTAGAAGGAGATCACTGCATTCAATAGGCAATACTCTCTTCACATCCCTCTGACATTCACTGCACGCTGAGAGGAAAACCGGGCTCCAACTTGCTGCGGAGCGCATATCAACGTAGAATCTAGCACAAACTTACTTCACCACCTCCCTTGGAGGCAAAGTTTGTAAAAACTGATTTGTGGGTGTGGTGAGGGGTGTATTTATAGGCATTTTAAGGTTTGGGAAACTTTGCCCCTCCTGGTAGGAATGTATATCCCATACGTCACTAGCTCATGGACTCTTGTTAATTACATGAAAGAAATACCAATTATCCAATGATTATCAGTAATAAATATCAATTAGCAAATGATCATTAGTAATAAATATCAATTAACCAATGATCAATAGTAATAAATACCAACTAGCCAATATTTATTACTAATGATCATTGGCTAATAAGTATTTATTACTAATGATCATTGGCTAGTTGGTATTTATTACTATTGATCATTGGTTAATTGGTATTTATTACTAATGATCATGTCTAGTTGGAATTTATTACTAATGATCATTGGCTAATTGGTATTTATTACTAATGATCATTGCCTAGTTTGAATTTATTACTAATGATCATTGGTTAATTGGTATTTATTACTAATGATCATTGTCTAGTTGGAATTTATTACTAATGATCATTGGCTAATTGGTATTTATTACTAATGATCATTGCCTAGTTTGAATTTATTACTAATGATCATTGGCTAATTGGTATTTATTACTAATGATCATTGTCTAGTTGGAATTTATTACTAATGATCATTGGCTAATTGGTATTTATTACTAATGATCATTGGCTATTTGGTATTTATTACTAATGATCATTGTCTAGTTGAAATTTATTACTATTGATCATTGGTTAATTGGTATTTATTACTAATGATCATTGGCTTATTGGTATTTATTACTAATGATCATTGTCTAGTTGGAATTTATTTCTAATGATCATTGGCTAATTGGTATTTATTACTAATGATCATTGGCTAACTGGTATTTTTTACTAATGATCATTGGCTAGTTGGTATTTATCACTAATGCTCATTGGCTAATTGCTATTTATTACCAATAATCATTGGCTAATTGGTATTTATTACTAATGATCATTGGCTAATTGGTATTTATTACTGATAATCATTGGATAATTGGTATTTATTACTAATGAACATTGGCTAGTTGGTACTTATTACTATTGATCATTGGTTAATTGGTATTTATTACTAATGATCATTTGCTAATTGGTATTTATTACTGATAATCATTGGATAATTGGTATTTATTACTAATGTTCATTGGCTAATAAGTATTTATTACTAATTATCATTGGCTAGTTGGTATTTATTACTAATGATCATTGCCTAGTTTGAATTTATTACTAATGATCATTGGTTATTTGGTATTTTTTACTAATGATCATTGTCTAGTTGGAATTTATTACTAATGATCATTGGCTAATTGGTATTTATTACTAATGATCATTGCCTAGTTTGAATTTATTACTAATGATCATTGGCTAATTGGTATTTATTACTAATGATCATTGTCTAGTTGGAATTTATTACTAATGATCATTGGCTAATTGGTATTTATTACTAATGATCATTGGCTATTTGGAATTTATTACTAATGATCATTGGCTAATTGGTATTTATTACTAATGATCATTGGCTATTTGGTATTTATTACTAATGATCATTGTCTAGTTGGAATTTATTACTATTGATCATTGGTTAATTGGTATTTATTACTAATGATCATTGGCTTATTGGTATTTATTACTAATGATCATTGGCTAATTGGTATTTATTACTAATGATCATTGGCTATTTGGTATTTATTACTAATGATCATTGTCTAGTTGGAATTTATTACTATTGATCATTGGCTAATTGGTATTTATTACTAATGATCATTGGCTAACTGGTATTTTTTACTAATGATCATTGGCTAGTTGGTATTTATCACTAATGCTCATTGGCTAATTGCTATTTATTACCAATAATCATTGGCTAATTGGTATTTATTACTAATTATCATTGGCTAATTGGTATTTATTACTGATAATCATTGGATAATTGGTATTTATTACTAATGAACATTGGCTAGTTGGTACTTATTACTATTGATCATTGGTTAATTGGTATTTATTACTAATGATCATTGGCTAACTGGTATTTGTTACTAATGATCATTGGCTAACTGGTATTTGTTAATAATGATCAATGGCTAGTTGGTATTTATTACTAATAATCATTGGCTAATTGGTATTTATTTTTATTTGCTAATTGGTATTTATTATTGATAATCATTGGATAATTGCTATTCATTACTGATGATTATTGGTTGATAGGCAAGTCCTGTGAATGCTCATTGGTAGATAAATGCAATGTGTATAGCAGAAAGTACAGAAATGCTAATGCTATATTTGTTTCGGTTTACATTTAAAATTAAACTTTCATGGATCCAATAGAGCAACAATTTTAAGAGACTTTTTGGAATTTTCTCCTATTATCAAATTTACTACATGATCTTGGTATCCTTTGTTGAAAAGCATACCTAGGTAGACTCAGGAGCAGCAATGCACTACTGGGAGCTAGCTGCTGATTGGTGGTTGCCAGGAGTGGCCCTACAATTGGTGCAGCAGTTGTAGAGCCAGTCTATACATAGGCGTGTGCAGAATATGTCCTAATAAAGGGGAACCTTTGATTAGAGCAGGTTCAGGTAGGTACTGTACTATACAATATAGTTTGTTTTTTTATTTTACCCGTTATTGTAAAACATTACAAATCCCAGGAGTTACAGCTCTCATTGTGTAATATCCTGCATATGTCTCTATATAATTGTTTGTCTAGCTCCTACAAGTTGTGCAGCTGGCTACTAAATATTCTGTTCAATGTTTGATTCCTATCTGTATAAGTTTATATACTGTATATAATCTATATATTCTTATTACTAATGACCATTGGCTAATAAGTATATAACCTATCTATGTATATTATTACTATTGCTTACTACTGAGTTACCTTTGGGGCCCAAAAGAATGTGCACCAAGGCCCTCTGTGGAGTAGGTTCACTACTGGTGGCTGCACATATAGATAACTTGCAATTGGTTCACCAGATGTGATCAGCTAGCTCCCAGTATTGCATTGCTGCATTGGAGCTGACTTTGCAGGGGTTGCTTGCAATACATAGTTATCTACAATCGATAGTACAATAAAAAATGCTTACAAAGCAACATGGCCGTTGCCTCTGTAAGACTCTACAGGTTGCCCCCTGCTCAAAGCATATTTGTTTTGTTTATTGACTTCTGTTTGAATTCTCTGTAGTGACTGCGCGAGTACAGTTTCGCAAATGTTTTTTTTATTATCAATAAAAGTCTGGAGGATTCCAGTTGCAAATTGTATATTTAGAAATAATAAATTGTGGGCCCGCTAACGAGTGGCGGGCTAACAGATACGCGCAAACGATATTGAGTTTATTGGAGCTGTTTGTGCATGTCGGATGTATCGCTCATATTACAAGTTGAAAGTAAACTCAATCGCTTGAGTGCAATTGAATTTAACACGCATCAGGATAGGGCAACCTCAGAGCTCTGGTAAACTGTTTCCCAAAACATAAAAGTGTTACAAAACACATAAAAAATACATTACAAAGTACAGTTACAATCATAAGAACAACATCTAATAAACAATTTTATTTTTTATTATTGCACAAAAAAGTTATAAGGGCTCAAAGATATGAGGTCTCAGGTGTTAGAAAACAAAGGCAGGCAAAGGACCTTTAACATAGAGATACCTACATATACATGTCTAAAGATGTATGTGTATGTATATATATAAACATATAAATACATATATACACACATATAGACATATATACACACATATAAACATATAAATACATATGTACACACATATAGACATATATACACACATATAAACACATAAATACATATATACACACATATAGACATATAAATACATATATACACACATATAGACATATAAATACATATATACACACATATAGACATATAAATACATATATACACACACATATAGACATATAAATACACACATAAACATATAAATACATATGTACACACATATAGACATATATACACACATATAAACATATAAATACATATGTACACACATATAGACATATATACACACATATAAACATATAAATACATATGTACACACATATAGACATATAAATACATATATACACACATATAGACATATATATACACACACATAAACATATAAATACATATGTACACACATATAGACATATAAATACATATATACACACACATATAGACATATAAATACATATATACACACATATAGACATATATATACACACATAAACATATAAATACATATGTACACACATATAGACATATATACACACATATAAACATATAAATACATATGTACACACATATAGACATATATACACACATATAAACATATAAATACATATGTACACACATATAGACATATATACACACATATAAACATATAAATACATATGTACACACATATAGACATATATACACACATATAAACACATAAATACATATGTACACATATATATATATATATATATATAGACATATATACACACATAAACATATAAATACATATGTACACACATATAGACATATATACACACATATAAACACATAAATACATATGTACACATATATATAGACATATATACACACATAAACATATAAATACATATGTACACACATATAGACATATATACACACATATAAACACATAAATACATATGTACACACATATAGACATATATACACACATATAAACACATAAATACATATGTACACATATATATAGACATATATACACACATAAACATATAAATACGTATGTACACACATATAGACATATATATAAGTGCATTGGAGACCTTTGCAGTCAAGTAGATGAAAACATGAAAAAGCATATTTTTGAAATATTCATAATTAATAAAGTGTTATACTGTGTATTTACTGTAAATGTTTCACATTCTAATGTTCTGGACATAGCAGACTATGTTATAAGTATTTTTAAATAGATATTCCTTTATGTATCTGTATATACATATATATATATATATATATATATATATATACCTATATATAATCATCTATATATATATATATATATATATATATATATATAATATATATAAGTATATATACAGTCAGGACTTTTGGGTTAGGAATTGGGGTTATGTATTAAGGTTTGGATTAGGGTTACAGAGAGGTTTGATGTTTCATTTTAGGGATCTAAATTAAGGTCAGGGATCCAGGTTTAGGTTATTAAATGGGGTAAGGTTTTGGGGCAATCACTAGACTT
Organism: Bombina bombina; assembly: GCF_027579735.1. NCBI lineage: Eukaryota > Metazoa > Chordata > Amphibia > Anura > Bombinatoridae > Bombina > Bombina bombina. The sequence continues at coordinate 36,240,342 of NC_069509.1, forward strand.
TAATGTAGTCTTGAAATAAATTAACATACCGATTGAGTGTAAAAACTTTCCAAATAAATTAACATTGTGTTTGTTGAAATTGTTTTTCAATGGTAAAAGTCCCCACTGCCCCAAAGACAATCCAGATTTGTCACTGGAGTATACAAAGCTAGTCATCAAATTATAATGTTTTGCAGTATGTTATCTTATTACTTCTGCTGAGGTCAAGTCAGATATGTAGCACAGCTTGTGAAGCCTGCAGTGTGCACTTCCAATTCTCAGAATTAGATAAGACACAGTTTTCAGAAATAAATTACAGGAAAGAGGGCGAGATCATTAATGAAAATATACAAAAAATGCGTAATAGATTGTGCATTAAAGGATATACCCCCAAATTAAAATGATCCACCGCCTGTAATATTCCACTGCTTTCTAAAGATTTCTAAAAGAAAGAAAGACTGAAAATGGTGAAGTATACAATCAACTTTTACACTGATATGTATGAAAAGTGGTACTCAAATTCTTCTGAGCTTTTAAATAAGCTCTAAAGTGTAACAGCACAAATGTAGCCTTTTCAGGTGTTTAGCACCATATTCAACTGCTACACAATGAAATACCAAAAAGCCATATTCCTAGCATTAGTATAACAGGTAAATGCAGTTCAATTGGTAAGCCCCATCCTCCTGGAGATGTCAGCCCCCTGCATCCGACGTACGTTTCACCATACAGGCTTTATCAAGGCTTTTCATTCATATCAATGTAAAAGTTAATTGCATACTTCACCATTTCAGTCCTTTTTTATCTTAGAGGTCAATAGATAGCAAAGCAAGATAACAGATGGTGGATCATTATAATTTGGGGCTATATACTTTAGTGCATAATCTATTACACGCTGTTTGTATTGTTTTAGATTTACTTTTGTGTATTTAGATTTACTTTTGTGTATAAGTAGATTTCTTATTTTATTGTAGAAATAATGAAAGTATATTGCAAGTTACTACCTATAACAATAATACAACCTGACACTGTTTCATGTGTCTTTATTGAAGCCTTTGCATAGCTTTACTGATATCACAAGTTTTGTTGTGCACAGTAACATACTTGTCTCCACCATTTCTTTTAAATATATGTTCTTGGTATATCCTACCCCACAGGGGTCCAGCAATACCTGATGGGGGCATAATGTTTTTCATTAAACAACAGTCTGTGAAGACTGCACATGACTAATTATATTTAATTGCCTTCATAATATTTGTGTTTGTGTAGCTCAGTGCTAATTTCATGTGATACACGAACACAAAATAACTTATGTTACAGATAAACATCTTAAGCTGCAAAGATAACATTTACATTCAGAAATAAGTTATGTTAAGCTCCTAGTGCATCCCATGTATGTATATGATAAGGAGACATCAATGTATTTGTCAGTTAGGATGTGTGGGATGTACATTGTTCATTCCTCTAGGCACAGGCGTTCCCTGAACATTCACCATTTGCGCACTCACTATTGTCAGACTCCAGACATATCTGAGATACATGAAGAAAGGTTCAACCAACGACCTACCTAAACCATAATAGTTTTGCCTAGAATGTGCCTGTTACAGACGACTTTCCTCTGGTGTATCAGTCTGGTTCCACCTACAAAGGACAGTACAGTCTCAAAATAGCAGGTAATTCCCTCAGAACAAAAGACATGGCAACCCCAGATTTAGCCCTTTGTGAACCTCTCTGTGGGTGAAAGGGTTGAAACCAAAAGTGGATTTGTTGCCCACTGTGTCTTAGAGGGATTAGACTGTAACCAATTCAGTTTTGTAAGAATGTTATCCATTTGCATGAGAACTATTCCTGCCCTGTAATGCTACAGACAGGGCACACTAAATGTCCATTCAATAAAGAATAACAAGAGAACGAAGCAAATTTGGTAATAGAAGTAAGTTGGAAATGTTTATTTACAAATATTATGCTCTGTCTGAACCAGAAAATACATTTTTTGGGTTTCATGTCCCTTTAATAAATATAATGAAAACAAGGTCAGTGCATGTTAAGGACATTAATACAACTTAACTTTCTAATTTAATTCTATTATCAAATTTTCTTAGTGTTCTTGGTATCTTTTGTTGAAAATCAGGGAGGTAAGCTCAGGAGCGTGCATGTGTCTGGGGCACTATAGGACATCAGTTTTGTATGAATGTTATACATTTGCTAGAAGGTAGCACTATTTTCTGCCATATACACCTACCTAGGCATCTCTTCAACACATAATACAATGGGAACAAAGCAAATTCGATAATATAATTCAAATGGAAACTTGCTTATTGTATGTGTTTTATATCCCTTTAATAATGAAAATTTAGTTTTGACGTAACTGTCCCTTTTAATTAAAGGGACACTAAACACAATTTTTTTATTTATAAGCAACTTTCTAATTTACTCTTATTATCAATTTTTCTTCGTTCTCTTGCTATCTTTATTTAAAAGGCAGGAATGGGATACATAGGAGCCGGCCCATTTTTTATTGAGAACCTGGGTTATGCTTGCTTATTGGTGGGTAAATGTAATCCTCCAATAAGCAAGCGCTATCCATGGTGCTGAACCTAAAATGTGCTGGCTGCTAAGATTTACATTCCTGCTTTTACAAAAAAAAGATAGCAAGAGAACAAAGAAAAATTGATAATAGGAGTAAATTAGAAAGTTGCTTAAAATGTCATGCTCTATCTGAATCATGAAAGAAAAAAATTGGGTTCAGTGTCCCTTTGACTATCAGGACATCCAAGTCTTCTTTGGAAGTAATCCTTAGCACAATTGCTAAAAAAAAAAAAATGTATTCTTTCTAACTATATTAAGCAATTTTAAAATTATTCATACAATACTTTACTAAAGATTTTGAGTGTTTGCTCATCTGGATTTATTTTGTTTTATTACAGAAATCTCAGCACAATTATAGAGAGATAAAATTGCAGTATGTAACATGCATTGAATCTCAGAGACACATGAATTACAATATTAATAGCACACAACTCATCCGTGTATCACACAACTCATCTAAAGTTTGGAAATCTGTAGTGAGGTGGCTCAGAAGTATCTGCGGGGACAGGGTTGGAATTTGTAACAAAAACGTCAAATGAATAAAACATAAATCTTCTGACCTGTTCAGTTTTGGGAAGAGAATTAAATGCAGTGATGGATTTACCCTGGAATTTATAAACAGGATCTATACAGACCAGGACTGTGTAACAGAACATATTTATATTCCCATAAAAAAGCATTACACATCCATATAAAAGGTGTTTAATGAGTAATTAGCAGATGTGCAAAACCCATAATTAAAATACATCTAATGTCTGTGTGATGTGTTAACACTGTATAAAGATAAATTCATTATACAGATGACAACAATCTGTCAGGCATATGGAAGAGCATTATTTAATAAATATTAATGATGCTTAAATTAAAACTGTTTTTGAAAACCATAGGAACTGTTTGCGCATTTTAATCTCTTGCTAAAAGCTCATTGGTTGAAAATACAACTCCAACAGCTTTGATAGGGGATAGTGAGTCACCCCATAAAAAACAAAACACTATAACAACCATTAATACAAGTAGTAATAACTTGTAAATTATTTGTTTAGCAGCAACAAAAAAATGGAAAAATAGTTACTACCCCCTCTTAAAAAAGTTGTTAGGGACATTTACACTAACTATAAGATTATTCAGCATATGGTCCTGGGCCGGCATTGCATCTTCTCTATTCATTTTATCTGGCCCTCCATTTCTCCTAACTGATGTATAAACAAGACATGAAGGGCATTTTCAATTCCAAATCTTCCCTAAAGAACTAAGGGCTGGATTATGAGTGGAGCAATATCTTAACTTGTGCCTGTAAATGGTCAAATTTGCCTGTTTTGGGGCGTACGTGAAATAACCAGCCATTACAAGTGGATGGTTAATTCTCCTGCAAGCTCGCGGTTTCACTTTGTGCTTAGTGCAATTAACCAGAGGTCTGACCTCTGGTTCAAAGTTAAAATATGCCCCAATTGCCCCCAAAATAAAGAGTACAGTAGTTTACAAAAAAAAATAGCATTTTGATTAAAAACAAAACAAAAATTGCATTAACCAGTTATAAAGGGTTACAGTGAGGGGATGTGGGGTATTAGGAAAAAAAAGGCTACTACTGTTTTTCTGCAGCATACGCACATATCCTGCAAGGGCGTGCACCAGTATGCAAACACCACACCTCTCATAGAGACAGTGGTGGCTTGTGTGACAGAAATGATGTCTTCACAGAAGCAATACACACCATCATGAATACTGGTGCACACGCCCTTACAGCATATGTGCGTTTGTTGCAGAAATACAGTAATAACTTTTAATAGAAGCGTTTTTGCTAATAGAAGTATATTGCAAAAATGCCTCTATTTCACATTGAATGCTCCCCTGCACATTTACATATTGACCTTTCTATCCCTTTAAATGTAAATAGTTCCTAAATGTAGCATAAAGATGTACATGTATGGGAACTGTTTTGCGGATGGTCTGATCACTAGTAACTGTAAGACACAGATACAAGGGTTCTAGGGAAAGTGCGCTAATAAAGTAAGATGAAAAGACCCATTATTGTTCCTCTCTGCTCTCACAAGGTTACATAACCCAGGACAACTCAGTTATGAACCAGTTTACAGACATGGCACTGCTTCAGCTGGCATTAGTCAACAATAAGGCATGGGCAAGGATGTTGCCCGCCTTCCTGCAGTATGATGTCACCAGTGGATTTTAGGGACTTGATAATCTGCAAAGAATAAAATTTCCCTAGTGGGGCAAGGAAACAAAGTCACGCTTGGCTTAGAGGGAAATGATAATAAAATTAATCTGATAGTGACTGCTTATTGTGAAATGGGATCATAATGTATCATATGTAATATTTTTTTACCTGTGTATGAGGCAGAACTAGCACAGCAAGTGCTGACAAGTGACAAAGCGCTGTCTATCCAGATCAGCTGTTTGCAATCAAAACATTTCTATCACTAGAATGAGCAGAATGTACACGTCAAAAATATTTGTGCTCTAAAAATAAGTTTAAATTTAAATATGTTATACTGTATTGCCATATTGGTGATGTGTTCCCTACTAATTTCTACTGGCTGATAAGGATAACGGCTTCTGCTTTACGGAGAACTGCATCATGGTTTTTGTGATGATAGCAGGATGTGATGTCACGTTTTCATGGGCCCTTCGCACTTTTGCCTTCATGCCCACGCCTATATTATTAAATGTGAGAAGAAAGGACACCACTGTGCAGCACTTCCCTTTCTGAGCATCAGCTGCCTTCGACAGAGTTGACCACCCCCCTCCTCCTACAGACCCTTAGCTCTTTTGGCCTCTGTGACACTGCTCTTTCCTGGATTCACTCATCTTTCCCACAGGTCTTTTTTCTGTGTCATTTGCCGGTGACTCCAACTCTCTAATGCCTCTGTCTTTTGCAGTACCTCAAGGATCTGTTCTGGGTCCTCTACTCTTCTCCATTTATATTTCTTCGCTGGGTAAACTTATCAACAGTTATGGCTTCAAATATCACCTCTATGCTGATGACACCCAGATCTACCTCTCCACCCCTGCTCTCTCTCCCTCTGTCCTTTCTCATGTCAGTGACTGCTTATCTGGTATTTCTTCCTGGGTGGCCTCTCACCACCTAAAGATTAACATGTCCAAGACTGACCTCCTTCTTATCCCCCCCCTCAAGCTCTATGCTGTCTTGTGACTTCTCTATCCCTGTTGACGGCATCACCATTTCCCCATCGCCCCAAGTCCGCTGCCTCAGAGTTACACTTGACTCAAATCTATCCTTCGCCCCCCATATCCAATCGCTTTCTACATCCTGACGCAACCATCTATGCAATATCTCCAAGATTTGACCTTTTCTATGCGCTAACACCACAAAGCAAATAACCCACTCCCTTGTAATTTCCCGACTTGACTACTGCAATAACCTACTTCCTGGCCTTCTTCTTTCCCGCCTCTCCCCCTTCAATCTACCCTAAATGCCTCTGCCAGGCTGATCCACCTTTCCCTGCTGCACCTCTCTGCGAGTCCCTTCATTGGCTCCCCATTCATAGCAGAATTAAATTCAAAATTCTCACCCTTGCATACAAAGCGCTCACCAACACAGCTCCCCTCTACCTATCCTCTCTAATCAACAAGTATACTCCAGCCCACCCACTAAGATGTAACAATGACCTCTGCATCTGCGACTATCACCTCTTCTCATGCTAGACTGCAGGACTTCTGTTTATGCAGCACCTACCGTATGGAACACTCTCCCTTGTGCCGTCAGGCTTTGCCCTAATCTTTCTTCCTATAAATGCTCTCTGAAGACTTTTCTGTTCAGAGAAGCCTAACACCCAACTCAATATTTCTCTTACCTAACAACATTCCCTCTTATAACTCTGCATTAACATCTTTCTCAATCTTGCAGTCCTCACCTCCTTTTTCTCAACCTCCTACCCTTCTAGATTGTAAGTTCCCACGGGAATAGGGCCCTCAATTCCTCCTGTATGTGTTTGTAAATGTTGTCCTGTCTCTTAGAAGTTTTATATTATTGTTTTATTTAAGTGAACTGTATCCATGGATTACGCTGCGGAATATGATGGCGCTTCATAAAGAATAATAATAATAATAATTAGTGCCATTTGCTCACACTAATTTAAGTGAGATTGGATGTCAACTCTAGCCAATAAGCAGCATTTTTTCTAGACACTATATGCATACTTCCCAACAGTTGCCGGGAGACTCACCAGTGTTTTGTGATAAGATGGGCAGAGTGCTCATGGATGGAGTTTGTTTGTAGTGGGTGGGGTTGGTGTTCAGTGCTCTGTGTTGTTGTGCAGTTCTCTAGGTTGGTGTGCAGTGGGTGGGGTTGGTGTGCAGTGGGCAGGGTTGGTGTGCAGTGGGGGGTTGGTGTGCAGTGGGTGGGGTTGGTGTGCAGTGTGCGGGGTTGGTGGGCAGTGTGCGGGGTTGGTGTGCAGTGGGTGGGGTTGGTGTGCAGTGGGTGGGGTTGGTGTGCAGTGGGGGGTTGGTGTGCAGTGGGTGGGGTTGGGGTTGGTGTGCAGTGTGCGGGGTTGGTGTGCAGTGCTCTGTGTTGGTGTGCAGTGGGTGGGGTTGGTGTGCAGTGGGTGGGGTTGGTGTGCAGTGGGTGGGGTTGGTGTGCAGTGTGCGGGGTTGGTGTGCAGTGGGGGGTTGGTGTGCAGTGGGCTGGGTTAGTGTGTAGTGGGCGGGTTGGTGTGCAGTGCTCTGTGTTGTTGTGCAGTGCTCTAGGTTGGTGTGTAGTGGGTGGGGTTGGTGTGTAGTGGGTGGGGTTGGTGTGCAGCGGGTGGGGTTGGTGTGCAGTGGGCTGGGTTAGTGTGTAGTGGGTGGGGTTGTTGTGCAGTGCTCTGTGTTGTTGTGCAGTGCTCTAGGTTGGTGTGCAGTGGGTGGGGTTGGTGTGCAGTGTGCGGGGTTGGTGTGCAGTGGGGGGTTGGTGTGCAGTGGGCTGGGTTAGTGTGTAGTGGGTGGGGTTGGTGTGCAGTGCTCTGTGTTGTTGTGCAGTGCTCTAGGTTGGTGTGCAGTGGGTGGGGTTGGTGTGCAGTGGGCGGGGTTGGTGTGCAGTGGGTGGGGTTGGTGTGCAGTGGGCTGGGTTAGTGTGTAGTGGGCGGGTTGGTGTGCAGTGGGCGGGGTTGGTGTTCAGTGGGCAGGGTTGGTGTGTAGTGGGCGGGGTTGGTGTGCAGTGGGCGGGGTTGGTGTTCAGTGGGGTGTGCTGTAGGCAAGGACAGGGCATGCTGTGGATGGCAGCAGATGAAGTTGGGACATGTCCTTAGAAAAACTGTACTAGGAATGAAAACAGTCGGGGGGCAGATATGGCACTACCACTGCCAATAAGAGGCAAGACCAAAAGTCCTCAAAGGAGGTCAGAGTATTCAATAGCATGAGCCATGGGGGAAGTTGCTACATGGTATTTTTTTAATTTATTTTTTGTTAATTAAGAACAAATAAAACATTTTTTTCAAATTTTCATGGGCTCATATTTGTGGTCCCTGATCACTGTGCCAGCTGTGCCTAGTGGCCCTGGCTTATCTGGTGGAGAGGGACATGCAAGTATGACAAGAATAAGACATTGGTTTATGTTCAGACAAAAGTATTGGTACCCTTGCCTTTAAAGTATCGGTTCCCTTGCCTTTTAAAGTGTTGGTACCCTTGCCTTTAATGTATTGGTACCCTTGCATTTAATGTATTGGTACCCTTGCCTTTAAAGTGTTGGTACCCTGGCATTTAAAGTATTGGTACCCTTGCCTTTTAAAGTATTGGTACCCTTGCCTTTTAAAGTGTTGGTAACCTTGCCTTTTAAAGTATTGGTACCATTGCCTTTTAAAGTGTTGGTACCCTTGCCTTTTAAAGTGTTGGTACCATTGCCTTTTAAAGTGTTGGTACCCTTGCCTTTTAAAGTGTTGGTACCCTTGCCTTTTAAAGTATTGGTACCCTTGCCTTTTAAAGTGTTGGTACCCTTGCCTTTTAAAGTGTTGGTACCCTTGCCTTTTAAAGTATTGGTACCATTGCCTTTTAAAGTATTGGTACCCTTGCCTTTTAAAGTGTTGGTACCCTTGCCTTTTAAAGTGTTGGTACCCTTGCCTTTTAAAGTGTTGGTACCCTTGCCTTTTAAAGTATTGGTACCCTTGCCTTTTAAGTATTGGTAGTGGTACCCTTGCCTTTTAAAGTATTGGTACCCTTGCCTTTTAAGTATTGGTACCCTTGCCTTTAAAGTATTGGTAGTGGTACCCTTGCCTTTTAAAGTATTGGTACCCTTGCCTTTAAAGTATTGGTAGTGGTACCCTTGCCTTTTAAAGTATTGGTACCCGTGCCTTTTAAAGTATTGGTACCCTTGCCTTTAAAGTATTGGTAGTGGTAGGGGACACCCAGACCTATAAATGTCTAACTTACAATCCGACAGTCAAGTTCTCAAAAGAGTTGGATGGTATTTTAACCCCTTAATGACCGGACCATTTTTCAATTTTCTTACCCTTAATGACAATAGCTATTTTTACATTTCTGCAGTGTTTGTGTTTAGCTGTAATTTTCCTCTTACTCATTTACTGTACCCACACATATTATATACCGTTTTTCTCGCCATTAAATGGACTTTCTAAAGATACCATTATGTTCATCATATCTTATAATTTACTATAAAAAAAATACAAAATATGAGGAAAAAATGGAAAAAAAACACACTTTTTCTAACTTTGACCCCCAAAATCTGTTACACATCTACAACCACCAAAAAACACCCATTGAAAATAGTTTCTAAATTTTGTCCTGAGTTTAGAAATACCCAATGTTTACATGTTCTTTTTTTTTTTTTGCAAGTTATAGGGCAAAAAATACAAGTAGCACTTTGCTATTTCCAAACCACTTTTTTTTAAAATTAGCGCTAGTTACATTGGAACATTGATATCTTTCAGTAATCCCTGAATATCCCTTGACAAGTATATATTTTTATTTAGAAGACATTCCAAAGTATTGATCTAGGCCCATTTTGGTATATTTCATGCCACCATTTCACCGCCAAATGCGATCAAATAAAAAAAATTGTTGACTTTTTCACAATTTTTTTCACAAACTTTAGGATTCTTGCTAAATTTATTTACAAACATCTTGTGCAATTATGGCATAAATGGTTGTAAATGCTTCTTTGGGATCCCCTTTGTTCAGAAATAGCAGACATATATGGCTTTGGCGTTGCTTTTTGGTAATTAGAAGGCCGCTAAATGCCGCTGCACACCACACGTGTATTATGCCCAGCAGTGAAGGGGTTAACTAGGGAGCTTGTAGGGAGCTTTTAGGTTTAATTTTAGCTTTAGTGTAGTGTAATAGACAACCCAAATTAATGATCTAGGCCCATTTTGGTATATTTCATGCCACCATTTCACCGCCAAATACGATCAAATAAAAAAAAACTGTTAAATTTTTCACAATTTTAGGTTTCTCACTGAAATTATTTACAAACAGCTTGTGCAATTATGGCATAAATGGTTGTAAATGCTTCTCTGGGATCCCCTTTGTTCAGAAATAGCAGACATATATGGCTTTGGCGTTGCTTTTTGGTAATAATAAGGCCGTTAAATGCTGCTGCGAACCACACTTGTAATATGCCCAGCAGTTAAGGGGTTAATTAGGTAGCTTGTAGGGTTAATTTTTATCTTTAGTGTAGAGATCAGCCTCCCACCTGACACATCCCACCCCCTGATCCCCCCCTGACCTCCCTCAAACAGCACTCTTCCCTCCCCCACCTCACAATTGTCACCGCCATCTTAAGTACTGGCAGAAAGTCTGCCAGTACTGAAATAAAAATCATTTATTATTTTTTGTTATTTTTTTTTTTCATACTGTCTGCAGTCTGCATCCCCCCTTACCCCACAACCTCCCTGATCCCCCCATACATCTCTCTAACCCTCCCCCTCTACCTATTTGCCGCCATCTTGGGTACTGGCAGCTGTCTGCCAGTACCCAATTTGCCCCCAAAAATAGTTTTTTTTTAAACTTTTTTAGATTAAAAATTAGTTTTCTGTAGTGTAGCTGGCCCCCCTTAATAATCTACATCCCTCCCCCTCCCAGATCCCTTACTAAACAAAGAAGATCCCCATGCATCTTTATTGATTGGATTTTTTTTCTTTCTGGCATATTTTGCGTGCACGCCCCCCGCCCCCCCCCCCCCCCCCCCCCCCCCCCCCGGCCACAACCGGCGATATTGGCATAACCGGTCCTGTGAGTTACAGAGATATGGAGCATATGCTTAACGCTCCTCAAAGAAGCTGCTCCCACCCACCAACAAATGTCTGATCGCCATAGTCCGATGCAGAGAGGGCCACAGAGTGGCCCTTTCTGCATCGGTGGGCAAAATAAGGGATTGCAGTGATGCCTCAATATTGAGGCATCACTACAATCCCTTGTAAGCAGCTGGAAGCGATCATGATCGCTTCCAGCACTGCTAACAACAGAGGACGTACCAGGTACGTCAATTGTCATTAAGGGAATGTTTTTCTATGACGTACCTGGTAAGTTCTCTGTCATTAAGGGGTTAAAGGAAGCTAAGGATGTAGGTATTTTTAATCAAGATGAATATAATTTTATCAAAATAGTGGACCCTAAGGTTCCAACGTTCTATCACCTCCCGAAGGTCCATAAATGCTTATCCAGACCACCGGGACGTCCAATTGTCTCTGGTATCGGATCCCTCTGTTATAATCTTTCTTAATATGTTGATCATTTTTTACAGCCCCTTGTGAAAAGGACAAGGGCGTTTTTAAAGGATACCGCAGATACTATTGGACGTTTCGAGGGTCTGGATTGGGAGGAAGATCTTAGATGGGCCACTTATGACGTTTCGTCATTATATACAGTGATCCCTCATGAACAAGGGCTAAAGGCAGTCGAGTTGGCTTTCTCTAGGTATGATATACCTGAGATTCATTTGCAATTCATTTTAAAATCCATTAATTTTATTTTAACCCACAATTATTTTGAGTTTGGGGAGAAATATTATTTGCAATTGAGGGGTACGGCAATGGGGACAACCTTTGCCCCCTCTTATGCTAATTTGTTTATGGACCATTTTGAGAGGTGCCACATTTGGAAGAATAACCCCTTTGAGATAAATATTGTGAAATACTTTCGGTACATCGACGCTGTGATTGTACTTTGGAAGGGAACAGAGGAATCTCTAATGGGGTTTAGTGAATATATTAACAAGAATAATTTTAATCTCAAATTCAGTGGGAATAGCTCCATTAATAAAATAGAATTTTTGGATATTGAGCTGTCAGTAGATAGCAATAGCAACAAAGTGATGGTACGTAATTTCAGGAAACTGGTAGATAGGAATAGTTTTGTAGATGCTGGTAGTGCACATTTGAAAAGTTGGAAGGACAATATCCCCATGAGTCCGTACATCCGCATTAGGCGGAATTGTACTAATATTTCTGACTTTAATGAAAAATAGAGGTATCTAGAAGAGAAATTCTTAAGGAAGGGCTAGAGTAGGGAATTGTTAGATGGAGCAAATAAATAAAGCCTTAGAATGTAATAGGACTGATTTGTTGATTAGTAAGAGAAAATTGGAATCCACGACTAACACAAATAATAGAAATAATAATTTTGGAGAAACTAGATTCAAAACCAGATACAATGAGGGGGCTCCTGCAATTACTAAAATACTTAATAAACATTGGGACATCTTAAAATTGGATCCCATTTTGGGGAAAGAGCTAGGGTTTATTTAAGTAGTAGGTATGTTTTTAGGAAGAAGGGTTCCGCTAATGTAATCATGTGAATATGGTTATTCATGTGGCATTAATCGCCAATTAGTATGGACCTTTAAATAAAGACTTACCTCCTATTGGGATCATTCAGAAAGCCAGTGTGTGTAACCGGCGAAACGCGTTGAGGCTTTTTGATCCTGTGGGGCTTCCGTTGGTGAAGGATAGTGACGTCAGGTGAAGAGCCGTCTGCATTTTCCATTTGCATTTGCCGAAAGCCCGGGCGTTTGAATAGACGCCGAAAGGAATAGCTTGCTGCAAGACGCTGTCCGCTAACCAGGAGTGCCCCAAGTGTCATCCGGAACTTTTTAAAGATATTTTACTGAGGGCCCGTGATTTTCTTACTTCTTGTAAGTGTGTTTTTATATGTGCGTTCTATTTGGACCTTGAGTCGAGTTGCGCTGTCCCTTTGTGTTTCTACAGTGGTACCCTTGCCTTTTAAAGTGTTGGTACCCTTGCCTTTTAAAGTATTGGTACCCTTGCCTTTTAAAGTATTGGTACCCTTGCATTTTAAAGTATTGTTACCCTTGCCTTTTAAAGTGTTGGTACCCTTGCCTTTTAAAGTGTTGGTACCCTTGCCTTTTAAAGTGTTGGTACCCTTGCATTTTAAAGTATTGGTACCCTTGCCTTTTAAAGTATTGGTACCCTTGCCTTTTAAAGTATTAAAGCTTTACGTGCCTGCTTTTTAAATAAAGATGGCAAGAGAAAGAAGAAAAATTGATAATTGGAGTAAATTAGAAAGTTGCTTAAAATTGCTGCTCTATCTGAATCAAGAAAGAAAAATATTGGGGTTAGTTTAGTATTGTACATACCTTGAAAAACGTATGAGAAAAAAGTGTGTTACATTGTATTAATACTGCATAAACCACAGGATAGACATCGGTGGTAATACAGTTTGTCACACTGTAATGAAGATTGCATTGTTAGCTTTTATTACACCCAATTTTATTCACAATTTTTCTAATAAAGTTTAATGTTTTCAAACACACGTGACACACGTGCCCTGAAACAGGAAGAGGGTACTTTCGAGTGCTTACAAAGTATCGCTTTTTGTTCAGTATCTATAACTGAAATCGCAAATTAGCTGGTTAATTGGCCATATTATAGGGTTGTAGGTTTTTACCAACTCGGGGATCGTTTCCATTGAGCCGTTAAAAATAATTTGCGTGCTTTCTATCTACTGCAACACCTCCCACCCCACCACCACCACCACCACCACCACATTATCTGCTGGCTGTCCAGTATTTTTTTGAAGGACAGATGGCAACCCTATGGGTGAGGTGGTTTTACTGTTAGGGGGAACTTAGTTTTTTTTAAAGGTAAAAGAGCTGTTTAACTTAGGACAATGCCCTACAAAAGGCCCTTTTAAGGGCTATTGGTAGTTTAGTATTAGATTAGGTGGTGTTTTTATTTTTGGGGGGGTATTTTCATAGGGTTTAGGTTTAATTTTTTTTATTTTTGATCATTTTGTTTATTATTTTATGTAAAGTTAGACTTTTTTTTCTGTAATTTTAGCTTAATTTAAACTTATTTTTTTTATTTTTAAAGTAATGTTAGGTTTTTTATTTTAATTGCAATTTAGGATTATTTTAATGTATGTAATGGGGTTAATTTAGGGGGTGTTAGGTTAGGGGGCTTAGTGATTAGTTATTTGCGTTGTGGGGTTTGGCGGTTTAGGAGTTAATAGATTTATTAGGTTAATTTCGATGTGGGTTAATGGCGGTTTAGGGGTTAAAGATTTATTAGGTTAATTGCGATGTGGGTTAATGGCGGTTTAGGGGTTAAAAGATTTATTAGGTTAATTGCGATGTGGGTTAATGGCGGTTTAAGGGTTAATAGATTTATTAGGTTAATTGCGATGTGGGTTAATGGCGTATTAGGTGTTAATAGTTTAAATAGATAGTTTGCGTTGTGGGGCATTGCGGATTACGGGTTATTAGTTTAAATAGCTAGTTTGCATTGTGGGGCATGGCGGTTTAGAGGTTAATACATTTACTTTAAGTTGCGATGTGAGGGGGGAGGCAGAAAAGAGGGATTTTGACGTGCCGGGTTAGATTTTAATGGGAACAAGGTCTCAAAGAGCACCTTTTTCCTGTTTTACACCTAGTTGAGCTGTGTGTTATTTTTGTTACTGTATCGGCAGCCTTCGATAGTGTATTTACAGTTTGCACGGCATTGGAAACCGGGTATTATTTAAAGATTAGCGGCTTCCTGTACTTTGTATGGGACACGATAATATTTTCTGCAGCCGGAGTCCACTTGCCGAAATTGAATTATAACGGGCCGTTGAAAGCAGTTGATAAACGATATTGCTTCCAATAGCTTATTTATCGGTTTGCGAGTGCACGTAAATGGAATTACGGCTCAAGGGAAAAGAGACCTCAGTTCCTTCCACTGCAAAATATGTATTAAACAACTATTATTAAGGTATGTGCCCCATGGGCATAAAAAACTAAATAGATAAATCTTTTTTAGATAAGTTATTAATCACAACATTAAAGGCATACACACAAAAAAAAATATTACTAATTAATTTGCTATATTATTAGTATGTATCAGTTTGTGGACATCATGGCAAATGTGATTTTAAAGAGGTGTGATTAATTAGGCAGAATTTATAAAGGGTTTGTAAACAGAAAACATACTGGCATATGCCTGAAGGAACAGTCCCTTCTTCTGAGAAAAGCATAGTGTGCTTTATTAGCGGTACATTCTTTATTTTATGTGTTTAATAAATCTGTCAGTTTAATCATTACATTCTTGGAAGTGAAGAATTTCCTTGTGGTTGTGAATAAACTAGATACTGGTGACTAATTTTGTCATTTCAGTTGTGATTACAGCAGCAATAGAAATATGTTAAACGTTTCAGTAAATCATTAAAGGACCAGGAAATACTGCAGATTTGCATAAATAACAAACACATGATTAATAGACAAAGCAATAACAATAAGTCTGAACTTCAAATGAGTAGTAGAATTTCAGTTATGTATATTTCCACTCCCCCTGTATCATGTGATAGCAATCAGCCAATCACAAATGCATATACGTATAGTCTGTGAATTCTTGCACATGCTCAATAGGAGCTGGTGACTCAAAAAGTGTAAATATTTGCAAATTTTGATAATGCAAGTAAATTGGAAAGTTGTTTAAAATTGCTGCTTTATCTAAATCAAGAACGTTTTATTTTGAATTGAGTGTCCCTTTACATATATTATAAATTGAAAAAACAAAAAAATTCTGTGGCATTAAAACATTACTTAAAGGGATATTAAACCCACAAAATCTCTTTCATTATTCAGATAGAGAATATAATTTAAAAAAAGTTTCCAATTTATTTCTATTATCACATTTGCTTTGTTCTCATATAATTCTTTGATGAAGGGATACCTAGGGTAGGTATCGTGAACATGCCTGTGGCACTGCATGACAGGAAATAGTGCTGCCATCTAGTGCTCCTGCTAATGTATAACATTGTTGCAAAACTGCTGCCGTATAGTGCTGTAGACACGTGCACACTCATGAGCTTACATCCCAGCTTTTCAACAAAGAATAACAAGAAAACAAAGAACATTTGATAACAGAAGTAAATTGGAAAGTTGTTTAAAATTGTATGTTCTACCAGAGTCATGAAAGAAAAAAATTGGGTTTTATGTCCTTTTAAAGGGACATAAAACAAGTTGGGATAGAGACAAAATATAATAATTTGTACTTTAATTACTTTACCTGCAAATTTATACTGCAGTGCCTCTCCATTAACCCTTTCTTTTTAGTTTCTGAATTGTAAAGCTCTAACTCCCCCCACACAATTCCTTCTACGGCTGTATCTATATCTATTGTTCTTTTGGTAGAATGCAAAAATGCATAGGGATTATCTGCTGGAGCCTAGAAACTGTGAACTCATCTGAAATACAATGCCTGTGTCTAAACAATGATAAGGGGGGTGGAGTTGGCTGCTCCAGGCAGCTTAGCTATGTAATTCATTTAGCTTATTTTTGAAAATTATTTTAAAATACTTGCCAGTATTTTTTAAACAATTTTTTATGCAAACTATTTTTTAATAATTAGTCCTTTTAGGATATGCACAGATCTTAACCTGTTTTATGTCCCTTTAAAGGCAATGTAAGTTGTTTTTAATCAAATAGACAGGGAACTTCTGGTTTGATGCGATCAGATAATGTAAATTATTAAATAAAATTCAGTAGACCTGTGGGGATAAAGTGTAAATGACAATACTATTTATCAACTCAGATGCTTCCTTAGAGGGACACAAAAAACTCTCTCATTTGCATGAAAACGTAACATAACTTTTTTGCAAAATAAATGTAAATTGCAAGCCAATTAGCTTTAGTAGGAAGTGCTCAATTGAAACTAATATTAGTTTAAAGGAACATAAAACCCAATACAGGAAGCCCTCAGTTTACGCCGGGGTTAGGTTCCAGAATGAATGGTTGTAAATCGAAACCGTTGTATATTGAAACCCAGTTTATAATGTAAGTCAATGGGAAGTAAGGGAGATAGGTTCCAGGCCCCTCTTTGAAATGAAGAATTTAAATGCTAAACAGCATTATGAACCTAATAAAATAATCACACAACACAGAATATATAATTAAAATAAGTTAAATGAACAAAAACATTTGCTAAACAGCATTATAAAACTAATAAAATAATCACACAACACAGACGTCACTTGCATTTTTCTGCAAAAAGTTATTTCTATGCATTCCAATCTGGACTGATTTATAGACACGAAGATCCTGTTCCTTTGAAATCTGCTCGATAGCTCAGGTCTGGTTAAACTGATTAATTTCAGCTTGCTTGGCTTTGCTGCAACACAAGCGGACAGCTCCACCTACTGGCTATTTTAATAAATGCACTGCTTCTCAATGCTTTTCAATAGCAGTCACATGACTGGAAAAAAAGGTTGTTATTCTGAAACGGTGTAAATTGAACCGTTGTAAAACGAGGGCCACCTGTACATTTCTTTCATGATACAGATAGAGAATACGATTTTAAATGTTTCCAATTTACTTCTATTATCACATTTGCTGTGTTCTCATGTTATTCTTTGTTGAAGAGATATCCAGATAGTTAGCGTGCACATGCCTGGAGCAGTACATGACAGGTTCTACCATCTAGTGCTCTTGCTAATGTAAAAACTGCTGCCATATAATACTGCAGACAAGTGCACACTGCTGAGCTTACCATTCTGCTTTTCAACAAAGGATAGCAAGAAAATGAAGACATTTTAATAATATAAGTAAAATAGAAAGTTGCTTAACATTGTATGTTCTATCTGAACCATGAAAGAAAATGTTGGGGTTTTATGTTCCATTAAAAAGTTTTTACGGGTTATTTTTTCATATGGATGACAGAAAATGTTTGGGTACAGTAACCCTTTAACTAAACGATATTCATTGAACAACTGGTGGAAAGTGATGATGGTGATGTGGTAATACAAGACTGAGGATTGTCTGTAATTCCAACGCAAGAACCCAGAAGGATCTGAGTGAGAATGAAAAGGTTGCATTTGGCTTTTTTTTTTTTATGATCCCAGTTTATAAACCTGACCAATGCCTGGTCCCAAGATATTAATATTTTGAAGGAAAAGAAAGGGAGGTTGAATTATCCTGTGTCACAACTGACAGTCACAAGACAGAACATGCCTAACACGGATTAGCATGTGACGTACCCCTGAGAACCATTAATATACTAATTTTATGAACCAATGTATTAATGTGAAATGATGAACCTTGTGCAATGGTTGAGTCATCATATTATGTGAATGCTGAAGTGGATCTACAGTTGCCACCTGTCAGGGAGTGACTTGAACACAGTGGAGGCTCTTCTATAGGAGCAGAGGCGCACGTGAACCCTCTGCTTGAGGAGGGAAAAAAAACGTTTTGGCTGAATAAATAGAATTTTTCCAATAGCCCCCTATTGGAAAAATTATATTTATTCAGCCAAAAAGGTTAAAAAAAAAAAATTGCAATTGCACGTGTGATAGATAGAAGTATAGGCATCAAGCACTTTGCACTAATTTCTATGTGCCTGTAGTGCCGTCCCCAACTCAGCCCCTAACCCTCTTAAAGGGACATTAAACGTTGCTATAAAGTTCTCTTGAATTGCTAAATCAATATGTATCAATTATATTTGAAATCCCTTTTTTTGTTTTATACTTTTACCGTTATCAAGATATTCTGCTCTAAGAATTTATTGAATTCCAAACCCACCAATGATGATGAAATTGGCTTCTAATGATATGCGCAAAAGCAAATTTTGATTGGAGAATAGTTTTGGTTGTGGACGGCCCATAATAGGGGGTTTGGCTTCAGGTACGTCAGAATAGAAAAATAAAATATATTTCTATTAGATTTATAAACTTTGTTTTTGTGTAAAAGTTGGTTATGATATATAAACTTCGTGATTTAAATATGATAATGTAATTATGGATAAAAATATAAAGTTTTGTGATCCTTTAATCGCACAGATTTTGCTGTACGAGTGAAAGCCAGCCATCACTGTAGGGCCGACGATGCTCCTCCTCTTGCACGTACGCACGTACGTGATGAAAGTGTGAGGGAGAAGTTGAGCGCTTTTTTAAATTGTGCCTCTGGGGAAGTGGAAGAGGAGACTACAAGTGCCCTGATCAGAATGCCCAGGGCAAGTGACTAATATTGCACAGCACTGTTGTCTTTATTGCTGTGTATTTGGCCTGGTTTCTGTAGCCGCTGTGCTTTTGTGATTTAGTTTTGCCAGCACAATTCAGCATTTAGACAGCAACTAAGTCACAGCAAGCACTGGAGATTCTCTTCTCCTTTCCAGGAATACCGTTCAGTGATTACCGCCTGTAGAGGCAACTTAGGGAAGTGAGCTGCTGATAAGAGCTATTACACTACTGAACGGTATACCTGGAATGCAGTAAAGGAGAGAGAAGTTGCTTGCTGTGAGTAAGCTGAACAATACTGAACAACAATACCATAGCTGTTGCTTAACACACGCCCCTGCTTTAGTGTTTCTGGCTTTCCATTCAGCGAATGCGTGGTCAAATCCCTAAAACAGCACACACACCAATCAAAACAGCTTGCTTTTGTAGAGCGAGGGTCTGTTGTTAATGAGAAAAACTTGTTAAAAAATGATATCTCAACAACACTGGGCTGTCAGCAGCTCGCTGTAAAATAGAAGAGGGGTGGATGATCAACACTGAAAAAGTATAATTACAATTTTTATAGATATGCAAAAGTTATTGCTCAAAATTAAAACACACTGTTACGTAAAAGTACAGTAATATACAAACACGTTTTTTTAACACACTTTATCATCAGTGTTTCTAGCTGTACTCATCTGAAAACAAATACTACAGTTGTCAAGATAGAAGAGCCATGAATTTTTCTTTCTTTTTTTTTTTTTTTTAAAGGGGGTAGGGATGATGATCTATGCATTAATTCAAGTCCAGCGCACAATTTAGATGCAATGCGAACGCGATCCCCTTTGTTCAGAAATAGCAGACATATATGGCTTTGGCATTGCTTTTTGGTAATTAGAAGGCCGCTAAATGCCGCTGCGCACCACATGTGTATTATGCAGACATCACAACCTGCAAAAACTAATTTCAGGGAGGTGGCTTCTCCCGCTACTGCGCCGCAATCCCCCCTCCCCTCCCAGTTATATATTGGACACCTTGAAACCCTAAATAAGTTAGAGCCTTATCATTAAAGTAGCTTCCCACTATAGTCTAAAAAAAATTAGCTTTATTGCACAATCACATACAACAAACCTATTTTCCAGTGATCGACATCGTACGCTTGTTGAATGCTTAAATATTTTAGAATATGAAGTTTAATTACGTGCAGTAAATAAGGTAGTATTAGTGTTTTATTTTATTAAAATCGGGGCGGGGGGGCTTTTTGGTTACTGATGCTTTGAGGGTTCTATAACGTCCCAGCAACTAAAGGCATTCCTTAAAGAAATACTTTTCCGGATTTGGGCCACATTGGATCATGGTACTTGGAGTTTCAGGGAGATTGTATTCCATTTGCTGGCATCAGGGAGTCGCTATTACAATCAGGGAGACTCCATGAACTTCAGGGAGAGTTGGGATGTCTGATTATGCCCAGCAGTGAAGGGGTTAATTAGGTAGCTTGTAGGATTAATTTTAGCTTTAGTGTAAAGATCAGCCTCCCACCTGACACATCCCACCCCCTGATCCCTCCCTGACCCCTCTCAAACAGCTCTCTTTCCTCCCCCACCCCCCAAAGGTCACCCCCATCTTTACTAAAATAAGACTGTTTTTTTTGTTTGCAGTGTATTGTCCCCCCTTACCCCCCAACCAGTTCTCTAAGTGTCCCCCCCCCCTCTACCTATTTGCCACCATCTTAGGTACTGGTAGCTGTCTGCCAGTACCCAGTTTGCAGCAAATTAGGTTTATTTATTTAAAAAATAAAATATCCTTTTTTCTGTAGTGTAGCTGCCCCCCATCATTACCCTACCCTTATCCCTCTCCCAGATCCCTTTCCTTCAATGGAACCCACATAAGATCCCCCTGCCTTCCTCCCTCCTTCACCCTCACTTCCCGGTGTAACCGGCACTTTTTTTTCCCTAACGTGTTGCGTGGCGTAGCGGTTCCACCCACTCCCACCTCCTCCCGCCTCCTCCAGTGAAGAGCCGCCCACCCACCTCCCTCATTACACTCCCACTTACTGATCGGCACCATCGCTGTCCGATGCAGAGAGAACCATAGAGTGACCCTCTCTGCATCGACAACTCTGCAAATCTATTTCTGCAGTGCCCCAATGGTGGGGCATGCAGAAATAGCGCAATCTCACTATTTTGAGCGAGTTTGCGGCAGAGAAAAGCCCAGGACTGCAGCGACGTACAGGATACGGCGCTGGTCATTAAGGGGTTAAGTGATGGTTATCAGCCACGTTAGAAGGGCAACAATTGTATAATAAACAGGAGCAACAGAGTAAGACAAGTGAGACAATGACAAGAGGCATAGATGTGCAGCCACCAATCAGCAGCTAGCACCCAGTAGTGGATTGCTAGTCCCAAGAATACCTAGGTATGCTTTTTAACAAAGGATAGAAAGAGAACAAAGCCAATAGTTAACAGAAATCAATTGCATGCTCTGAGTTATGGAAGTTTACGTTGGACATTACTGTCCTTTAAAGCATTCCTCAAGTACCCCCAACAGGCCAGGTTTTCATGATAGCTGAACCAGTGCACAGGTGAAATAATCAGTTGATGGGTGAGAGCAGGTTAGTAACCATGGTTACTGATCAGCTGATTACTTCACATGTGCATTGGTTAAGCTATAATGAAAACCTGGCCTTTTGGGGGTACTTGAGGAACACTGCTTTAAATCATGTCACTTGGAACTGTAACCTTATGGGGGTAAACAAAGGGCAGGCACCACTGTGTCATTTAGTTTGTTTTCTAGTTGAGCACTTTTCTATGGATATTGATAGCATTGTATCATTTTGTTGTGTTTCAGGGACTGTGGGTGATTGGAAAAACCATTTCCTGGTGGCTCAGAATATCATCTTTGATGAGGAATACACAAGGAAAATGCAGGGTACCGGACTGAACTTCCGAACACAACTGTGAAGCAATAGCATCATATGCTATTTTATTTCTAGACTATTGTTTTATATAAAGCCAACACAACTGTATAGCAATAACATCATATGCTACTTTATTTCTCGACTATTGTTTTATATAAAGCCAACACAACTGTGAAGCAATAGCATCATATGCTATTTTATTTCTAGACTATTGTTTTATATAAAGCCAACACAACTGTGAAGCAATAGCATCATATGCTATTTTATTTCTAGACTATTGTTTTATATAAAGCCAACACAACTGTAAAGCAATAGCATCATATGCTATTTTATTTCTCGACTATTGTTTTATATAAAGCCAACACAACTGTAAAGCAATAGCATCATATGCTATTTTATTTCTAGACTATTGTTTTATATAAAGCCAACACAACTATAAAGCAATAGCATCATATGCTATTTTATTTCTAGACTATTGTTTTATATAAAGCCAACACAACTGTGAAGCAATAGCATCATATGCTATTTTATTTCTAGACTATTGTTTTATATAAAGCCAACACAACTGTAAAGCAATAGCATCATATGCTATTTTATTTCTAGACTATTGTTTTATATAAAGCCAACACAACTGTAAAGCAATAGCATCATATGCTATTTTATTTCTAGACTATTGTTTTATATAAAGCCAACACAACTGTATAGCAATAACATCATATGCTACTTTATTTCTAGACTATTGTTTTATATATAAAGCCAACACAACTGTAAAGCAATAGCATCATATGCTATTTTATTTCTAGACTATTGTTTTATATAAAGCCAACACAACTGTAAAGCAATAACATCATATGCTATTTTATTTCTAGACTATTGTTTTATATAAAGCCAACACAACTGTAAAGCAATAACATCATATGCTATTTTATTTCTAGACTATTGTTTTATATAAAGCCAACACAACTGTGAAGCAATACGATCATATGCTATTTTATTTCTAGACTATTGTTTTATATAAAGCCAACACAACTGTGAAGCAATAGCATCATATGCTATTTTATTTCTAGACTATTGTTTTATATAAAGCCAACACAACTGTGAAGCAATAGCATCATATGCTGTTTTATTTATAGACTATTGTTATATATAAAGCCAACACAACTGTGAAGCAATAGCATCATATGCTACTTTATTTCTAGACTATTGTTTTATATAAAGCCAACACAACTGTGAAGCAATAACATCATATGCTACTTTATTTCTAGACTATTGTTTTATATAAAGCCAACACAACTGTGAAGCAATAACATCATATGCTACTTTATTTCTAGACTATTGTTTTATATAAAGCCAACACAACTGTAAAGCAATAGCATCAAATGCTACTTTATTTCTAGACTATTGTTTTATATAAAGCCAACACAACTGTAAAGCAATAACATCATATGCTACTTTATTTCTAGACTATTGTTTTATATAAAGCCAACACAACTGTGAAGCAATAGCATCATATGCTACTTTATTTCTAGACTATTGTTTTATATAAAGCCAACACAACTGTGAAGCAATAGCATCATATGCTATTTTATTTCTAGACTATTGTTTTATATAAAGCCAACACAACTGTAAAGCAATAGCATCATATGCTATTTTATTTCTAGACTATTGTTTTATATAAAGCCAACACAACTGTGAAGCAATAGCATCATATGCTATTTTATTTCTAGACTATTGTTTTATATAAAGCCAACACAACTGTAAAGCAATAGCATCATATGCTATTTTATTTCTAGACTATTGTTTTATATAAAGCCAACACAACTGTAAAGCAGTAGCATCATATGCTACTTTATTTCTAGACTATTGTTTTATATAAAGCCAACACAACTGTGAAGCAATAACATCATATGCTATTTTATTTCTAGACTATTGTTTTATATAAAGCCAACACAACTGTGAAGCAATAACATCATATGCTATTTTATTTCTAGACTATTGTTTTATATAAAGCCAACACAACTGTGAAGCAATAACATCACATGCTACTTTATTTCTAGACTATTGTTTTATATAAAGCTAACACAACTGTGAAGCAATAACATCATATGCTATTTTATTTCTAGACTATTGTTTTATATAAAGCTAACACAACTGTGAAGCAATAACATCATATGCTATTTTATTTCTAGACTATTGTTTTATATAAAGCCAACACAACTGTAAAGCAATAGCATCATATGCTATTTTATTTCTAGACTATTGTTTTATATAAAGCCAACACAACTGTGAAGCAATAGCATCATATGCTACTTTATTTCTAGACTATTGTTTTATATAAAGCCAACACAACTGTGAAGCAATAAGATCACATGCTACTTTATTTCTAGACTATTGTTTTATATAAAGCCAACACAACTGTAAAGCAATAGCATCATATGCTACTTTATTTCTAGACTATTGTTTTATATAAAGCCAACACAACTGTGAAGCAATAACATCATATGCTATTTTATTTCTAGACTATTGTTTTATATAAAGCCAACACAACTGTGAAGCAATAACATCACATGCTACTTTATTTCTAGACTATTGTTTTATATAAAGCCAACACAACTGTGAAGCAATAGCATCATATGCTATTTTATTTCTAGACTATTGTTTTATATAAAGCCAACACAACTGTGAAGCAATAGCATCATATGCTACTTTATTTCTAGACTATTGTTTTATATAAAGCCAACACAACTGTGAAGCAATAACATCATATGCTATTTTATTTCTAGACTATTGTTTTATATAAAGCCAACACAACTGTGAAGCAATAACATCATATGCTATTTTATTTCTAGACTATTGTTTTATATAAAGCCAACACAACTGTAAAGCAATAGCGTCACATGCTACTTTATTTCTAGACTATTGTTTTATATAAAGCCAACACAACTGTATAGCAATAGCATCATATGCTACTTTATTTCTAGACTATTGTTTTATATAAAGCCAACACAACTGTATAGCAATAGCATCATATGCTATTTTATTTCTAGACTATTGTTTTATATATAAAGCCAACACAACTGTAAAGCAATAGCATCATATGCTATTTTATTTCTAGACTATTGTTTTATATATAAAGCCAACACAACTGTAAAGCAATAGCATCATATGCTATTTTATTTCTAGACTATTGTTTTATATAAAGCCAACACAACTGTGAAGCAATAGCATCATATGCTACTTTATTTCTAGACTATTGTTTTATATAAAGCCAACACAACTGTGAAGCAATAGCATCATATGCTACTTTATTTCTAGACTATTGTTTTATATAAAGCCAACACAACTGTATAGCAATAACATCATATGCTACTTTATTTCTAGACTATTGTTTTATATAAAGCCAACACAACTGTATAGCAATAACATCATATGCTACTTTATTTCTAGACTATTGTTTTATATAAAGCCAACACAACTGTGAAGCAATAACATCATATGCTACTTTATTTCTAGACTATTGTTTTATATAAAGCCAACACAACTGTGAAGCAATAGCATTATATGCTATTTTATTTCTAGACTATTGTTTTATATAAAGCCAACACAACTGTGAAGCAATAGCATCATATGCTATTTTATTTCTAGACTATTGTTTTATATTAAGCCAACACAACTGTAAAGCAATAGCATCATATGCTATTTTATTTCTAGACTATTGTTTTATATAAAGCCAACACAACTGAACTTTCAAATTATTGTTTTGTAATTTCTCCAAATGGTGACTATTTTTTTTATATAAAAATCTGTGTCTTATATAGAAGAGAAGCGCACGAGCTGAAATGCTTAAAAGGGGACAGTAAAGTCAAGAATAACTCATGATTCAAACTAAGGGGCCGATTTATCAATGTCTGTCCGACATGACGGCTGTAGCGTATCCGACATGACGGCTGTAGCGTATCCGTCAGACATTGCTGAATGCTGACAGCATACGTTCTCTGCATTTAACATTTCACAAGCAGTTCTAGTGAACTGCTTGTGCAATGCCGCCCCCTGCAGGGGGTGTCAATCAAACCGATCGTATAGGATCAGGCGGATTGATGTCCGCAGCCTCAGAGGCGGCCGACCAGTTAAGGAGCAGCTTTCTTAAGACCGCTGCTTCACAACTGCTGTTTCCTGCGAGTCTGAAGGCTCGCACGGAATCAGGGGCCATTCGGCCCTTGATAAATCGGCCCCAGTGAGTGCAATTATAAAGAACTTACTAATTTACTTGTATTATGAAATATGCTTTATTCTCTTGGTATCCTTTGTTGAAAGTGAGCCATTGAGAAGAGGCTTATATGTGCAGCCACCAATCAGCAGCAAGCTCCTAATACTGCATTACAGCTCCTGAGACTACCTGGGTATGCACTTCAATAAAGGATATCAAGAGAATGAAGCTAATTTGATAATAGAAGCAAATTGGAAAGTTGTTTAAAATTACATGGTCTAGCTACATCATAAACGTTTAATTCTGGCGTTCCAGCCCTTTAGTTATCTTTATGGGGATGGGTTTGTTTCAGTAAATAGATCACAATCTCTAAGATTTATGTCACATCTATAAGATTTATGTCACATCTATAAGATTTATGTCACAACCTATAAGATTTATGTCACCTCTATAAGATTTATGTCACAATCTATAAGATTTATGTCACATCTATAAGATGTATGTCACATCTATAAGATTTATGTCACAATCTATAAGATTTATGTCACATATATAAGATTTATGTCACATCTGTAAGATTTATGTCACATCTATAAGATTTATGTCACAATCTCTAAGATTTATGTCATATCTATAAGATTTATGTCACAATCTCTAAGATTTATGTCACATCTATAAGATTTATGTCACAATCTCTAAGATTTATGTCACAATCTCTAAGATTTATGTCACATCTATAAGATTTATGTCACAATCTCTAAGATTTATGTCACATCTATAAGATTTATGTCACATCTATAAGATTTATGTCACAATCTATAAGATTTATGTCACATCTCTAAGATTTATGTCACAATCTATAAGATTTATGTCACATCTATAAGATTTATGTCAAATCTATAAGATTTATGTCACAATCTTTAAGATTAATGTCACATTTATAAGATTTATGTCACAATATATAAGATTTATGTCACAATCTATAAGATGTATGTCACATCTATAAGATTTATGTCACAATCTATAAGATTTATGCCTCTGGACTCTATAAGGTTTTGCTTTTTTTAATCTATGCCTAATGAAGGACTGCACCGCCAACAATCTGTATGCAAAATAAAATATTTTAAAGATAATGTTTGTGAAATTTGCATTGTTGTGCATTCCAGGGATAAACCCCCTAAAAACCCTGAGCATTTTTATCTTAATCTTTGCGGTGACCAATTAGGAACTAATATAAATGAGCTTCTGCACTGATCAAGCAATAATTGTGTAGCATGTTGCAGGATCTGTGTTCTCACGGCTGTGATAAACATTCTAAGCTCCAACCTTTGTGGGGCAGTGGAAGAGTCAGCAATGAATAAATATCAGTAATCAAAAGGACATTAAAATATTTTTTTGTACCCAAAAGAGGATATTTTGTAATGTTTATTAAATACATCTATATATTCAAGGGTGGAAAACAATCAACTAGATTACAAGTTTGCAGTTAGCCTTAAAAAGCAGTGTTGAGAGGTCCCAATGCTGCTTTTTAACGCCCGCTGGTATTACGAGTCAGGCAGGAAAGGGTCTGCCCCCCAACATCGGAAACACTTAAATAAATGATATAACCCCTAATCTGCCGACGGACATCGCCGCCACTTTAATAAATATATTAACCCCTAAACTGCCGCACTTCCGCCTTGCAAACACTAGTTAAATTTTATTAACCCCTAATCTGCCATCCCTAACATCGCCGACACCTACTTACATTTATTAACCCCTAATCTGCCACCCCCAACGTCGCCACTACTATATTAAAGGTATTAACCCCTAAACCTAAGTCTAACCCTAACCCCCCCTAACTTAAATATAATTTAAATTAAACAAAATAAATTTAACATAATTAAATAAATTAATCCTTTTTAAAACTAAATACTTACCTGTAAAATAAACCATAAGCTAGCTACAATATAACTAATAGTTACATTGTAGCTAGCTTAGGGTTTATATTTATTTTACAGGCAACTTTGTATTTATTTTAACTAGGTAGAATAGCTATTAAAAAGTTAATAACTATTTAATAACTACCTAGCTAAAATAAATACAAAATTACCTGTAAAATAAATCCTAACCTAAGTTACAATTACACCTAACACTACACTATCATTAAATATATTACCTAAACTACCTACAATTAATTACAATTAAATTAAACTAAATTACGAAAAAAAACACTAAATTACAGAAAAAAAATTACAAGAATTTTAAACTAATTACACCCAATCTAATCCCCCTAATAAAATAAAAAAATCCCCCCAAAATAATAAATTTCCTACCCTATAC
This sequence comes from Bombina bombina, assembly GCF_027579735.1. Classification (NCBI taxonomy): domain Eukaryota; kingdom Metazoa; phylum Chordata; class Amphibia; order Anura; family Bombinatoridae; genus Bombina; species Bombina bombina. Next base: position 36,268,745 of record NC_069509.1, read on the forward strand.
TAAATTACAAATAGCCCTTATCAGCTCTTTCACCTGTAAAAAAAATACAATACCCCCCAACATTAAAACCCACCACCCACACACCCAACCCAACTCTAAAACCCACCCAATCCCCCCTTAAAAAAACCTAACACTACCCCATGAAGATCTCCCTACCTTGAGCCATCTTCACCCAGCCGGGCACAAGTGGTCCTCCAGAGGGGCAGAAGTCTTCATCCGATCCGGGCAGAAGAGGTCCTCCAAGCGGCAGAAGTCTTCATCCAAGCGGCATCTTCTATCTTCATCCATCCGGAGCAGAGCGGGTCCATCTTATAGCATAGTGTACATAAAACAGTAGTGTGATCATTTGGGAAGTGTTGCAGGTACATAATAACGTGTTATGTGTAGGTGACAATGAGCACACAGTGTTATGTGTAGATGACATGCAGACATACAATGAGCACAGTGTTATGTGTAGGTGACATGCAGACATACAAGGAGCGTAGTGTTATGTGTAGGTGACATGCAGACATACAATGAGCGCACAGTGTTATGTGTACGTGACATGCAGACATACAATGAGCGCACAGTGTTATGTGTACGTGACATGCAGACATACAATGAGCGCACAGTGTTATGTGTACGTGACATGCAGACATACAATGAGCGCACAGTGTTATGTGTAAGTGGCATGCAGACATACAATGAGCACAGTGTTATGTGTACGTGACATGCAGACATACAATGAGTGTACAGTGTTATGTGTAGGTGACGTGCAGACATACAAGGAGCGTAGTGTTATGTGTAGATGACATGCAGACATACAATAAGCACAGTGTTATGTGTAGCTGACAATGAGCACACAGTGTTATGTGTAGGTGACATGCAGACATACAATGAGTGTGCAGTGTTATGTGTAGGTGACAGGCAGACATACAATGAACGCACAGTGTTATGTGTACGTGACATGCAGACATACAATGAGCACAGTGTTATGTGTACGTGACATGCAGACATACAATGAGCACAGTGTTATTTGTACGTGACGTGCAGACATACAATAAGCACAGTGTTATGTGTAGCTGACAATGAGCACACAGTGTTATGTGTAGGTGACATGCAGACATACAATGAGTGTGCAGTGTTATGTGTAGGTGACAGGCAGACATACAATGAGTGTGCAGTGTTATGTGTAGGTGACAGGCAGACATACAATGAGTGTGCAGTGTTATGTGTAGGTGACAGGCAGACATACAATGAGAGGGCAGTGTTACGTGTAGGTGACATCCAGACGTACAATGAGTGTGCAGTGTTATGTGTAGGTGACAGGCAGACATACAATGAGTGTGCAGTGTTATGTGTAGGTGACATCCAGACATACAATGAGTGTGCAGTGTTATGTGTAGGTGACAGGCAGACATACAATGAGTGTGCAGTGTTATGTGTAGGTGACAGGCAGACATACAATGAGTGTGCAGTGTTATGTGTAGGTGACATGCAGACATACAATGAGAGGGCAGTGTTACGTGTAGGTGACATCCAGACATACAATGAGTGTGCAGTGTTATGTGTAGGTGACAGGCAGACATACAATGAGAGTGCAGTGTTATGTGTAGGTGACATGCAGACATACAATGAGCACACAGTGTTATGTGTAGGTAACATACAGACATACAATGAGCACACAGTGTTATGTGTAGGTAACATACAGACATACAATGAGCGCACAGTATTATGTGTAGGTGACATGCAGACATACAATGATAGCACATAAGTAATTAAATGCCATATCCTCCTGGCTTGCTGTATTATAACATAGCAGTCATAGAAGTGACTGAACAATAACAATAACTTAAATAACTTATAAATAAACACAAGACACAGAGTATGGGAAAAGACCCGTGGGTCACGTTTATTGTGAAACAGGAGAACCAGCTGAAAGCAACAAGGCAAACCTATACCAGGTGGTGGCAATCTAGCTAGGAGAGTAAGCAACCCCTGCTAGGAAGATGGGCCGTGCCCGTGAATGCCTACACAAGTGGAGCTTAGCTGCACGCAGAAGGCTTATGGAGTTCTCGGCAATGTCAGAAAGGGGGAAGGACCCCAGCCGCGTGCCTGCAGACACTACCCTCCCCCTGGGGCAGCCGTCACTCTACCTCTGATGGCAACCGCCACAAGAGACAGTCCAACAGACACAGCTCTTGCCGCCACCCTCATAGATGTAACAAAATACCACGCCTCAAATTACACAGAAACAGGTCAATGCCCCTCTCAGAGAGGTGCACCCCGTCCCTCCTGTAGAGGCTTCTCTCAGCCATTGTGATGTTCCCATGTTCCACAACAAAACCTCCTAACTGAGACAGGAAAAGCCTCACTTCCCTATTCTGCTGCTTACGGACCTGAAAGGCCGCCCTGTGGGACTGCATATGGTGCCACTCTATTCTCTGGATAATGTTAGACCACCCTATCCTAGCATTGGGGACCCAAGTATGGAAAGTGCGCAGGTCTGACTGAATCACCGCACTGAGCTGCTTGCATGGCAGGAGCCCCATATCATTCCCCCCGGGGTGAATGATTAGGACGTGAGGTTTCTCCCACCGATGCAAAGCCCCCTGTAGTAACTCAGGAAGACCAGGTCAAGTCAACCCCCTGTGACCCAACCATCTAACAGTAACCCTAGATGAAGGGAATCCCAAATGGCACCCATCTGGCCTCGAGATCGCTCTCAGTTCCACCCAATGTATGTAGGTGTGAGCCGTAATCCACACTCTCAACGGACCCTTCCTTGGTCCTGCAAAGAAACAACAGTTAACAGGGGAACATCGCAAGGTAAAAACAAAACAATTATACAGTCAAAGGCCTTACATACAACAGGTATCTTTGAGACCTCAACGCCCCAATGATCTAATATGGTCAGCAGACCAACCCAAACCTGTGGCGGTGGTAGCCGCTCAAACCCTGAATGAATGAGGAGCAAAGACCCTAGGGTCAAGGCCCACTCTAGAAGCTGCCTAGTTCAGGACTTTCTGGAATTGGAATCTCGTCAATGGGGAACCATCCGTGTGAATGAGAAATTATGATGAACCCTCCGGACGCATGTCTATGTTGGTCCCAATTAGCCTGACTGGGCAACAGACGGAGCCCACATGGGCCGGTAACGAGATCCAGACACCTCTTCCCTCTTGGTCGGTCTTTGATCTAGGAAGAAAAACAAGAACGGACGACTCATCGTTCCGTACATGAGAGGACAAAAGTCCTCCAAGTTTGTTCCTCGAAGGGTGGACCAATACACCCACCCTGAGCGCCCTGTGAAAAGCCAGTCCAAAGGCGGCTGTGAACAGGGTTGCCTCATAGGCAGAGGAACATACGTCAGGCAAAGCGTGACAAAGGCTAACTAAGCGTTCAATAGTGACAGGTTCCCAAATGACCCTTGTTCTGGGTACCATACGTCCCCAACCCCTCAGTACCTGCCTTACCAGGAAGGTTTTGGAAGAGTCGGCGAGACTGTATAGTTTACAGAAGAAGGACATGGTGGGCAATCGAGAACAGACCGCCCCTTTAGATACCCCATTAACTCAAAGCTCAGCAATCCAGTCCAGGAGACCCCATTGGTCGCCATCGCATGACAGCCGCCCTTTGATATCACAGAAGGCAATCCACTCAGACCAGTGTTTAACATAGGTGTTCCAGGTAGAGGGAGCCAACGAAGATCGGATCATAGCTATTAAAGGTCCCCATCCAGCGGCAACAGTGCCTGTTGCGAAGAAAAATGGGAAGGTACACATATGCGTAGACTTGAAAAGGCTGAATGAGGCGGTGAAGAGAGAGAGATATGTGCTGCCGACACTTGAAGAAATAGCTCCGAAATTGGCTGGGACAAAGTTCTTTTCTACATTGGATGCTTCTAGCGGCTTCTGGCAGATACCTCTAGAGCCAAAGTGCCGCAAACTGACTACCTTCATTACACCAGTAGGTCAGTTTTGCTTTTGCAGAATCCCCTTCGGGATATCCTCTGCTCCTGAAATCTTCCAAAGAGAAGATTCTCTCTTCTCCTAAGAGACCACGTGGGCACAGCAGTCGTCATGGACGACATCTTAGTGTATGGGTCTACATTGGAGGAACATGATCAGCGATTGAGCTGTGTGCTGCAGACTATCAGAGAGTCCGGGCTGAAGCTAAACAAAGAGAAATGCCATTTTAGGAAAGCTGAGTTATGTTACTTTGGGCATATAATCAATGGGGATGGCATCAAGCCAGACCCCGAGAAAATGTGTGCTATTGAACAGATGAAAAGTCCTTCTGATGTGCATGAGCTGAGATAAATATTGGGCCTTGTAAATTATGTGGGCAGGTTCCTTCCAGATTTATCCACAATACTACACCCTATCACAGAGTTGCTAAAGAAAGATGTTGCCTGGGTCTGGGGACCTTCACAGGAAGAATCTTTTATGCAGGTCAAGTCCCTTCTGGGGTCTGCCCCAGTGTTGGGGTTCTACGACCCTTCCAAAAAGTGCTGATGCGAGCAGTTATGGATTAGGGGCCACCCTCCTGCAGCTGAATGAAAACAAACTACAGCCTATCGCCTACTGTTCCCACACACTGACGGCGGCTGAGTCAAAATACGCCCAAATTGAGAAAGAGTGCCTGGCTGCAGTTTGGACCTGCGAGCACTTTCAGCGTTACCTAGTGGGTTTATAGAAATTTAGTCTTGAGACTGATCATAAACCGCTAGTCCCTCTAATCAACTCCTATGATATTGACAAAACACCCCTAAGATGCCAGAGACTTCTAATGAGGCTGCTCAGGTTCAACGTTCAGGCAGTGCATGTGCCGGGGAAACAATTGGTTGGTTGTGGCGGATACACTGTCCAGGCTCCCGCTGGCTGCTGCTGAAGAGTCTTCAATGGAATCGGATGTGAAAGTGAATATAGATTCAGTTCTGGCCTCTAAGTCCATTTCTTCAGGGAAACTAGAACAAATAAAGAAAGAGACATATTTAGATACAGACCTTCAAGAAGTTATAAAGTACATAAAAGAAGGTTGGCCCGAGAGTCGGGCAGCCTGGATGTCTTTAAGTTCTTACCAGTCAGAGAGGTCGCACCTCACGGAGCTGGATGGGTTTGTGCTGTTCCAAGACCGCATTGTTATTCTTGTCAGCATGAGGCAGAAGATGTTAAACAGGATTCACGATGGCCACTTAGGCAGAGAAAGGGCAGCTACGGCAGTATGGTGGCCTGGGATCAGTTCCGACATTGCAAGTCATGTGTCTAAATGTGCCTTTTGCCGGAAACGCCGGCCTACTCAGAGAAGGGAGCCCTTGATTTCTACTCTGCTGCCCGTGGAAGAAAATAGCTGCTGATTTGTGCGAACTGCACGGGAAAAAGTTCCTAGTCGTGATCGACTACTATTCCAGGTATTTGGAAATTGCACCTTTGAATTAAATCACAAGTCAAGCCGTTATCACTCGTCTCAAGAGCTTGTTCGCCCAGTGGGGCATACCAATGGAGTTGTTGAGTGATAACGGAATGCAGTTCGCTTCAACAGAGTTCAGTTCTTTCAGCAGAGAATATGATTTTATACATTCCACGTCAAGTCCACATTACCCGCAGGCTAATGGAATGGCTGAAAGGGCAGTTCAAACAACAAAATTCATTTTGAAGCAATCTGAGCCGTACCTGGCCCTCTTGTCCTATAGGGCGACTCCCATCCAAGCCACTGGATTTAGCCTGACACAGCTGATGCTAGGACGCCAGATTCGCACCACCATACCATCTGTGGGTGTCTTCCAGCCAACTAGCTCTATTCCTCGGGATGAAGTCCTTAGGAGGCATGAAAAGGCAAAAAGGGGCTATCGATTCTTCTATGACAGGAGACATTCTGTGAGGCCCTTGCAGGAGCTGAATGTGGGGCAAAGTGTCAGAATTAAACTGGATGATGAGAAGAAATGGAAGACGCCTGCTACAGTAATTGGACGCTCTCCAGAACCAAGGTCTTATGTAGTCCTTACTGATGGAGGGACAGTAACACGCCGTAATCGAAAACATCTTCAGCCTGTACCTGAGAGTTTGGAACTGGATGCCTCAGTACCACCTGTTTTAAAAGGGGTGCCTTCCCCTCAGCAAGATCACAGTGGGGATATGTCTTTGCCTCCAGCAGACTCTCAATCACCTTCTTCTGTATCAGAGGACAGTTCATGTAGAGTTACATCAAGCGGAAGAGTGGTGAAACTTCCGGCCCGATATTGGGATTAACTTTAGTTAGAACAGTGACCGGAAGTATGGGCAGAATAATCCCATGGTCACTGTGAACTAGGGTAGTCTACCAGGATGTTCAAGTCAGGATGTAATTCATGTTGTTTATATTTTCTGTAACTTGTTATTTGTTATATACTATACAAAACTGTTGTTGTATACCTTGTTATTTGTTATATTCAAATGAAAAAAAAATGTATGGTTCGTCCTTTGAAAAGGGGGAAGATGTGATGAGAGTGGGAAGTGACGTCACCAGATTGGGGGAGGGGCTTAGGTCCGTTTGTCTGTGTCGCAGTTACTTAGTGAGATCAATGCTACCAGATGTGTGTTTCCATGCTCTACAATAAAATAGAGTTGTACCATCTTTGCTGTGTCCTGCATGTGTCCTGCATCTCATGACACTTATTTCTACTATAATTACATCTACACCCAAGTATTAAACTGTAGCATAAATAACAAATGAGCAACCATAAAGATTCTGTACCATTTTCCCACCATGGCTGCTGGACATACAAGTGTCGCTCCCAGGATAAGTCTACAAATGTGGTGCCGGGCCGGATGTGTCTGGAGATTCAAGACCAGGTGTGGTTTGCCTTGATGAGCAGAAGAACGGTGGTGCCTGAGGAATCCAGCGCTTCTGGGTCAGATCCAGTTTGGGTAAAGGAGGACCAGGGCTCAGTGTGGGCAGCTGATGGTCTTAAAGACCCCCAGCAAATTATTTCCTATAGAGCAGGAAAGGAAGTTAAAGGGACAGTCAACACTTACTTTAACATGTTTTTATATTGAAAATAACAAAACGGAGGTCCGCCTACACTATACCCCTCCTGCCTTGCCGCCTTGCTTCTGTCCTAATCAGCGGCGCTAACTACTCTAATACCCGGTAAATATGGATGCCGGACTCCCCCCACCATTACGTAGCTGCCTTCTTCTTCAACTGATAAGCAAATCAGAATCCAGTCCAAATCAGTTTTATCAGTTCCTATTTCTCTGCAAAGTCTGAAGCAAACATGTTCAAAATATTGTTGAGACCTGATAACATTCTAAATTGTATTTACCTGTTATACACTATAATAATTACTGATGTTTGAAAATGAGACTCAGTGGTTAAATATTCACATGTAGGATTGCCAGCTATCCTCCACAAAAATAGCGCACAATCTGTACGTGAGTGGGCACAATGGTATGTAGGGCCGCACAATCTGTCAGTGAGTGGGCACAATGGTATGTAGGGCCGCACAATGCTCGTCCCAATAGTTTTACCTTAGACCCTGCTCTTGATCCCACAATGTATATTTTTCACAACTGAGCAGTCATTTTACCCCTTGGCTGCTATTGAAATGCAAATCAATAATTTTATGTTCTTGCCTGCCAGTGACACACATAAACAGAAATTATTTGACTCCCTTGACTGTCCCTTACTTCTTCGTTTTCCATATTTGTAATGCGTTGAGGCATAGGAACGTTTACATTTAGCTAACACTTGGGGACTTTAAAAAACTGTAAGTGTGCAGTATTTTTGTGAAGATTTTACCGGGCATCCTGCTAAAATACTCAACAGTCCGGCTGAATACTGGACACCTGGCAACCCTATTCACATGAGAATTAGGGCTCAGTGTTTCACAGTGACTCATTTGGTTTCATTCTAAATTGTTTTTTCTTGTATCCAATCAGCATTACTTAAAACTATATACATAAGCAGAAAAACCGCATTAGGCACAGAATGATGGTGAGGAAGAAGATCTTAAGGGTTATTGGGAACCAGCGGTACAGAGCGTTGAGAAGTATCGGATATCTAACCCGTCTGCAGCAGATCTTCTACTGATGCCATTTGAAGACAATGAATCTGTTGTGCTGGAGAAAAATGGCAGTGTTACAAAGTAATACAGAAGGAGAAAAACAGAGAGTAAGATGGGCAAACATTATACATACATATTTATATATCTTAAAGGGACATTAAACACCTCACGATATTAATATAGCCTGTTTACTTACATGTAGTAAGACAACTTTTCAATAGACATGTGCGTTTCGTTTTGTTCCGAATCAAAATTTGGATGAATTTGCCAAATTTGGAGAGTCGAATCGATTCTAATTTCCGAATTACCCTAGCAACGAAACAAAACAAATCCAAATGCATTTGTAACAAATAAATCCGAATTAGTTTGGATTTATTCGTTACATTCGAATGGCCATGAACTAATCACAATTCAGTATACAAATTAAATTTCTAATCACAATTCAGTATAAAAAATAAATTTAGTAAGATAGAACAGTGAAATAATGGCGTTTGTGTGACTGAATCAACATAACACATACCAAACTTCCGAATTTACTAATCGAATCCGAAACAAATACATTCGAATACATCCGAATTTATTCAAATCCGAATAAAGCTGAAACGAATACATTCAAATAAATCCAAATTCGAATCAATCCAAAACAAAATTCAAAAAAATCTGAATCAGTCTGAAAAGAACCAAAACAAATTTTCCGCTGCGCACATGTCTACTTTAATACAAAACACAAAGCACTAGGGAGCGCTGAAACCAGCTTAAGAGTAAGAACTATAGAATATATATAATAATAAAACACCTAACCTGATACTAATATGATACTACTATAATAGGCAATATTTATAATACATGTAAATATAAATTGTGAATTATGAATTATGTGTGAATTTTTTTTTTTCAAAATTGGAAAAAATTATATATGAAAAAAATTATATGTGAAAAAATTCAATTCTATAGAAGATGCCAGCAACAAATACTAGAATCGCATATCTATATATAAAAAACTTTATTACAATATAGGTCGACCTATTCAAGACATACAATAATAAATCACAAAATTAAAAAAAGGAAATTAGTATAAAAAACTCCTAAAACCAAAAGTTCATGCACAAGAAACAGTTCCCAGGAGTGGACGATTTTTCGGCTTGTTACTATGTGGACCCACGCTCATACAAGGATGCTGTTCTGTGTATAGTTGTAAGAGGAGCGTTCCCAGGACAAAAGAGGCAGTCGCAGCCAATGATGGTGGTATTTCCCCTACGGACAAGGAATCCTCTTAGTATATGTCACACAGCAAATAGCAGGGGAAGTTACATCCGTACTTACATAATAATAAGCAGCAACCGGCCTCCAAACTTGAACCAGCGATCTGTGGACACACCTTCCAATAGTAACCAATGGCCACTGGAAACAGAAAAGCTTTAACAGGGAAAAGCAATTAGATATACTAGGCTAGAAACCCAGTGAATTTTTTGCAGCTTTCTTTTACAGGATATGCATTCTCGCTCCCAAGGCCTGTTTATAATGGCCAATACTGCACAAAAAACACATAGCAGAGGGTAATTCAGCCACAAGATATCTGCACAAATAAAAAACTCCAAAGGTGTAGGAGTTAGTTTAAAATAGAGCAAATAGAGCAACGCGTTTCAAAATGTAATATCTTTTTCAAGCTCTAAAAACCAAATGAACAATGCTCTCTTTTAAACCCACTTCCAGCAGGCTGATTTGATTAATCAATTAGTCTGCCACCTGTTTTGTAAAAGGTGAGGCTGTTAACATTAGTAGATTTATAAGCATTGTTATCAGTGAAAATATTTGCAGAATATACATTCATATTTAAAAATTCATGTTTAGAACTAATTTTAGATTTAAAAATCATTCATATTAAAAAATATTGCATAGTATTCTGAAAACAATATTAACATATTAACATACAATTTGTTGCCGGCATCTTTCTACAATTTTTTTTACTAGTATTATTACCCTAATAAACAAATGAAAAATAAATATAAGGCTGCTGAAAAATATATATACTAAAAAACAATTCGTTATCCTTAGAAAATATATATATATATATATATATATATATATATATATATATATATATATATATATATATATATTTATTCACCAAACATGAAATTGAACCCCTAACCTCGAATCCCAATTTTTTTTTTAAATAAGTATGTATATAAAGTGTAACTCATTATAAAAAACTTTACAAAAAACACCCCAAATCAAAATCTAGATTTAATCCTTGAGGGGCTAGAGTTTTCAGTTCAAATATCCACTTAGCTTCTAGTTTTAGAATTTCTTTCTGTATATTCCCTCCCCTCCAATTTGGTTTGACTTTATCAATCACTTTATATGAAAAATGTTTCAAATTTCCATTATTACATTTTTTTAAATGTTTAGGGACAGGTAAAACCTTATTCCTCTCTGATTCCATATTCTCAATAGAATTAATATGCTCTCTAATTCTATATTTTATAGCTCTTGTCGACTCTCCTACATACTGAGCCCCGCACGAACATTCTAGGAGATAGAGAACATTGGAGTCAGTACATCTATAGATATCTTTAATATTATATTCCTTATTGGTAATATTTGACTTAAAAGTTTTACATTTCTTGGAGTTCTTACACGCCTTACAACTCAAACAGGGAAAAAAACCTGTAATTCTATTACCATTTAGGTCCCTATCCCTATTTATACAGGACATTACATTAAGATCCGTTGGGGCGAGCCATGTTTTTAAATTTCTACATTTTTTATAAACAAACTTTGGAAAACTGGGTAGAACAGGCCCTAGAGTGTCATCTGATCTCAGAACATACCAATGCCTTTTTAAAAAAAATTCAAGTTTTTTATTATCATCATTATATTGTGTGATGAAAGGGATATTCAAAATTTCAGTTATATTCGAATTATTTGTAGTTCCAAAATCATTTCTATTACTATTGTTATTCCTTTTTATTTTATTTTCCTTTTTGATTAGAAGGTCAGTTCTATCTATCATTAGAGCTTCTGATCTAGCTGATTCTATTAGCCCTGCATTATAACCTTTTTGCAAAAATTTGTTAGCTAAAATATCTGATTGATTCATATAATCTATACTATTTGTGCAATTTTTCAGATTGCGCAAGAATTGGCTCTTTGGGATATTGGATTTCCACCTCTTCAAATGACAACTTTCAGCATGGATATATCCATTTGCGTCAACTGGTTTAAAATAGGTTTTTGTCATTATCTTACCATCCTCCTCATATATTTTCAAATCAAGAAAATGTATACAAGTATAACTAGTTTCATATGTGAATTTCAAATTTTTATCATTTTGATTCATTCTAGAAAATGTCTACTTTGCAATATATTTTAATATTTTAATATATTTTAATTTACTTATTTGATCTCATTTCCTGTGATTTCATTCTGAATATTGTGCACTTTCCAATAAATATTAAAGATGGAAGTGCAGACACAGCTATACACACTCATTGGTTGCACACCCTAGTATGACATTTATAACCAATCCTAATTGGCCTCAGCAGAAAATGTCATCTAAGTTACAATATGGCAGCGCCCATTGTTTTATGGATAACTTTACCCTTATTTTTTCAATATTTAAACAGCTAAAATAATTCCTAAAATAACACGTAGAAACAATTTTTGGCCAAATCTTTGCTCTGAATACATCATACAAGCAATGTTTTATTTAGTGTTTAATGTCCCTTTAATGATACATTGACAATAATTTCTACATTTACACTAGAATCTGTGATTGTGTGTACACTATATAGATGTCATTAAATCCATGATATGAAAATCTATTTTACATGAACTGGTTATTTGCAGGAAGTAGTTCTCTAATACAGGGATAACCAATGTCCTAAAACCTGAGGAGCCTCAGCTAACTATTTTAGAAGCCATAAGGGCCACATATACATTTATCATTATGAAACACAAACTTAATAATAAACTTCCTAAAAAGTAAGTGGTATAGAGAATTTATGTCAGGATGAAGGGCACCCTCGGTCTTCTGTTCTCCCCTTCAAAGTGCTCTTTATAGTTGTGGCCACACAAAAGAACACATTCTTATTCCAGGTTTATCCGTTGCCACAAAAACTATAGCACATTATCTTAATTCTTCTTTGTTCCTTAGGCTGCAAAGTCTAACGCAGAGAGCCGCACGTGGCCCTTGTGTTGCCAGTTGGCCATCCCTGCTATAATAAATAGAAATACATGGCCCCTAAAGATAAGGCATACAGGGCCCATACAGTTGATGATACATACAGGGCCCCTAGAGATAAGGCATACAGGGCCCAAACAGATGAGAACTACAGGGCTCCTAAAGATGAGGCATACAGGGCCCATACAGAGGAGACATACAGGGCTCCTACAAATGAGGCATACAGGGCTCCTACAAATGAGGCATACAGGGCTCCTACAAATGAGGCATACAGGGCTCCTACAGATGATACATACAGGGCTCCTACAGATGATACATACAGGGCTCCTACAGATGATACATACAGGGCTCCTACAGATGATACATACAGGGCTCCTACAGATGAGACATACAGGGCTCCTACAGATGAGACATACAGGGCTCCTACAGATGATACATACAGGGCTCCTACAGATGAGACATACAGGGCTCCTACAGATGATACATACAGGGCTCCTACAGATGATGCATACAGGGCTCCTACAGATGATACATACAGGGCTCCTACAGATGAGACATACAGGGCTCCTACAGATGATACATACAGGGCTCATACAGATGATACATACAGGGCTCCTACAGATGATACATATAGGGCTCCTACAGATGAGACATACAGGGCTCCTACAGATGATACATACAGGGCTCCTACAGATGAGACATACAGGGCTCCTACAGATGATACATACAGGGCTCCTACAGATGAGACATACAGGGCTCCTACAGATGATACATACAGGGCTTCTACAGATGATACATACAGGGCTCCTACAGATGATACATACAGGGCTCCTACAGATGATACATACAGGGCTCCTACAGATGATACATACAGGGCTCCTACAGATGAGACATACAGGGCTCATACAGATGAGACATACAGGGCCTTTACAGATTATACATACAGGGCTCCTACAGATGATACATACAGGGCTCCTACAGATGATACATACAGGGCTCCTACAGATGATACATACAGGGCTCCTACAGATGATACATACAGGGCTCCTACAGATGATACATACAGGGCTCCTACAGATGATACATACAGGGCTCCTACAGATGATACATACAGGGCTCCTACAGATGATGCATACAGGGCTCCTACAGATGAGGCATACAGGGCTCCTACAGATGATACATACAGGGCTCCTACAGATGATACATACAGGGCTCCTACAGATGATACATACAGGGCTCCTACAGATGATACATACAGGGCTCCTACAGATGATACATACAGGGCTCCTACAGATGAGACATACAGGGCTCCTACAGATGAGACATACAGGGCTCCTACAGATGAGACATACAGGGCTCCTACAGATGATACATACAGGGCTCCTACAGATGATACATACAGGGCTCCTACAGATGATACATACAGGGCTCCTACAGATGACACATACAGGGCTCCTAGAGATGATACATACAGGGCTCCTACAGATGATACATACAGGGCTCCTACAGATGATACATACAGGGCTCCTACAGATGATACATACAGGGCTCATACAGATGAGACATACAGGGCCTTTACAGATTATACATACAGGGCTCCTACAGATGATACATACAGGTCTCATACAGATGATACATACAGGTCTCATACAGATGATACATACAGGGCTACTATAGCTTATACATACAGGGCTCCTACAGATGATGCATACAGTGCTCCTACAGATGAGACAGGCAGTTTATTTAATAGGCTATACAACAGGATAGGAGTTTGAAGCTCCCCCCCCCCCCCCGAATTGGAAAAACATAATTTATGCTTACCTGATAAATTTATTTCTCTTGTAGTGTATCCAGTCCACGGATCATCCATTACTTATGGGATATATTCTCCTTCCCAACAGGAAGCTGCAAGAGTCCACCCACAGCAAAGCTGCTATATAGCTCCTCCCCTAACTGCCATTACCAGTCATTCGACCGAAAACATGCAGAGAAAGGAAAACCATAGGGTGCAGTGGTGACTGTAGTTTAATGGAAAAATTACCTGCCTTAAAGTGACAGGGCGGGCCGTGGACTGGATACACTACAAGAGAAATAAATTTATCAGGTAAGCATAAATTATGTTTTCTCTTGTTAAGTGTATCCAGTCCACGGATCATCCATTACTTATGGGATACCAATACCAAAGCTAAAGTACACGGATGATGGGAGGGACAAGGCAGGTACTTAAACGGAAGTTACCACTGCCTGTAAAAAACCCTTTCTCCCAAAAATAGCCTCCGAAGAAGCAAGGTATCAAATTTGTTAAATTTGAAAAAGTATGAAACGCAGACCAAGACTCCGTCTTGTAATCTGTTCAACAGAAGCCACATTTAAAAAAGGCCCAAGTGAAAACCACAGCTCTAGTAGAATGAGCTGTAATCCCTTCAGGAGGCTGCTGTCCAGCAGTCTCATAAGCTAAATGAATTATGCTTTTTAACCAAAAAGACAGAGAGGTTGCTGAAGTCCTTTGACCTCTCCTCTGTCCAGAATAGACAACAAACAAGGTGAATGTTTGATGAAAATCTGTAGTAGCTTGTAAGTAAAACTTTAAAACACGAACCACGTCCAAATTGTGTAATAGACGTTCCTTCTTTGAAGAAGGATTAGGATACAAGAATGGAACAACAATCTCTTGAGTGATATTCTTGTTAGATACCACCTTAGGTAAAAACCCAGGTTGGTACACAGGACTACCTTATCCGTACGGAGAACCAGATAAGGAGAATCACATTGCAACGCAGATAACTCGGAGACTCTATGAGCCGAGGAAATAGCTACCAAAAAGGAACTTTCCAAGATAGAAGTTTGATATCTATGGAATGAAAAGGTTCAAATGGAACTCCTTGAAGAACCTTAAGAACCTGCTTTAAGCTCCATAGCGGAGCAACATTTTTAACCACAGGCTTGGTTCTAACCAAAGCCTGACCAAATGCCTGAACGTCTAGAATACCTGCCAGACGCTTGTGCAAAAGAATAGACAGAGTAGAAATCTGTCCTTTTAAAGAACTAGCTGACAACCCTTTTCTCAAAATCATCTTGGAGAAAAGATAATATCCTGGGAATCCAGACTTTACTCCATGAGTAACCCTTGGATTCATAACAATAAGATATTTACACCATATCTTATGTTAAATTTTCCTAGAGACAGGCTTTTATGCCTGTATTAAGGTATCAATTACTGACTCGGAGAAGCCATGCTTTGATAACATCAAGCGTTCTGTCTCCAGGCAGTCCATCTCAGATCAGTTATATTTAGATGGTTGAAAAGACCCTGAGGTAGAGGGTCCTGTCTCAGAAGCAGAGACCGTGGTGGAAAGGATGACATGTCCACCAGATCTGCATACCAGGTCCTGCGTGGCCACGCAGGCGCTGTCAAAAGCACCAAAGCACTCTCCTGCTTGATCTTGTGCAAACCCCTCCGGAGGGAATTCCCACTCCCCCGGATGAAAAGTCTGACGACTTAGAAAATCTGCCTCCCAGTTCTCAACACCTGGGATAGGGATAGCTTTTAGACAAGAGTGAGTCTCTGTCCAGTGAATTATTTTAAGACTTCTAACATTGCTAGGGAACTTCTGTTCCCCCTTGATGGTTGATGTAAGCCACAGTCGTGATATTGTCCGACTGAAATATGATGTACCTCAGAGTTGCTAACTGAGGCCAAGTCTGAAGATCATGGAATATCGCTCCCAGTTCCAGAATATTCATTAGAAGGAGGGTCTCCTCCTGAGTCCACTATCCCTGAGCCTTCAGGGAGTTCCAGACTGTATCCCAACCTAAAAGGCTGGCATCTGTTGTAACAATTGTCCCATCTGACCTGCGGAAGGTCATACCCTTGGACAGATGGACCCGAGATAGTCACCAGAGAAGAGAATCTCTGGTTTCTTGGTCCGGATTTAACAGGAGAACAAATCTGTGTAATCCCCGTTCCTCTGGCTGAGCATGCATAGTTGAAGTGGTCTGAAATGTAGGCGTGCAAACGGTACTATGTCCCTTGCCGCTACCATTAAGCCGATTACATTCATGTACTGAGCCACCAAAGGGCGCGGATGGAATGAAGAACACGGCAGAAATTTAGAAACTTTGACAACCTGGACTCCGTCAGGTAAATTTTAATTTCTACAAAATCTATCAGAATCCCTAGGAGGGAAACCCTTGATATTGGGGATAGAGAACTCTTTCCTTGTTCACTTTCCACCCATGCGATCTCAGAAATGCCAGTACTACGTCCGTATGAGACTTGGCAACTTGGATGTTTGACGCCTGTATCAGGATGTCGTCTAAATAAGGGGCCACTTCTATGCCCCGCGGCCTAAGGACCGCCAAAGTGACCCCAGAACCTCCATAAAGATTCTAGGGGCTGTAGTTAACCCAAAGGAAAGAGCTACAAACTGGTAATGCCTGTCTAGAAAGGCAAACCTGAAAAACCGATGGTGATCTTTATGCATCGTAATGTGAGGATAAGCATCCTTCAAATCCATTGTAGTCCTCTATTGACTCTCCTGGATCATAGTTAAGATGGTACGAATAGTTTCCATCTTAAATGATACAATTCTAAAGAATTTGTTTAAGATCTTTTAGATCCAAAATAGGTCTGAAGGTTTCCTTTCCTTGGGAACCACAAACCGATTTGAGGAAAACTGTGTCCCTGTTCCTCTATTGGAACTGAATGGGTCACGTACACAATGCAAGAATGTCTCTTTCTTTATCTGGTTTGCAGATAAATGTGAAAGGCAAAAACTCCCCTTTTTTGGGGGGGAAAGCTTTGAAATCCAGAAGATATCTCTGGGGTATAATTTCCAATGCCCAGGGATCCTGGGCATCTCTTGCCCACGCCTGGGCGAAGAATGAAGTCTGCCCCCTATAGGATCCGTTACCAGATAGGGGTCCGTTCCTCATGCTGTTTTAGAGGCAGCAGCAGGCTCCTTGACCTGCTTATCTTTGTTCCAGGTCCGGTTGTCTCCAGACCGCCTTGGACTGAGCAAAAGTTCCCTCTTATTTTGCCTTAGAGGAAGTTGATGCCACACCTGCCTTGAATTTTCGAAAGGCACGAAAATTAGGCCTTTTTTGTCCCTTGATTTGGACCTGTCCTGAGGAAGGGCATAATCTTTTCCTCCAGTGATATAAGTAATAATCTCCTTCAAACTAGGCCTGAATAGGGTCTGCCCCTTGAAGGGAAGTTAAGTAGCTTATTTATTAAAGTCACGACAGCTGACCATGATATAAGCCATAGCACTCTGCGCGCCAGTATAGTAAAAAACAGAATTCTTAGCCGTTAGTCTAGTCAAAGGAACAAAGGCATCAGAAAACAAAGGAATTGGCTAGCTTAAGTGCTCTAAGCTTGTCAAATATATTCATCCAATGGAGCCTGTAAAGCCTCATCAAGAGACTCAAACCAGAACGCCGCAGCAGCAGTGACAGGAGCAATGCGTGCAAGGGGCTGCAGGATAAAACCTTGTTGAATAAACATTTTTTATCCATTGGATCTAAAAAAGCACAACAGTCCTCGCCAGAGGTAGTGGTACGCTTAGCTAGAGTAGAAACTCTTCTCTCCACCTTAGGAACTGTCTGCCATAAGTCCCGTGTGGTGGCAACTATTAGAAAACATTCTTCTAAAAAATAGGAGGGGAAGAGAACGGCACACCTGATCTATCCCATTCCTTATGAAAAATTTTAGTAAACCTCTTTAGGTATTGGAAAAACATAAGTACACACCGGCACTGCATATTATTTATCCAGTCTACACAATTTCTCTGGCACTGCGATTGTACACATTCATTCAGAGCAGCTAAAGCCTCCCTGAGCAACAAGTAGAGGTTCTCAAGCATAAATTTTAAATGTAGAAATATCAGAATCAGGTTAAATCATCTTCCCTGAGTCACAAATATCACCCACAGACTAAGCATATTGTGAGGTAGTATCAGACATGGTTCTTAAAGCGTCTGTATGCTCTGTATCTACCCCCAGAGCTGTTTTGCTTTCCTTTAATTTCAGGTAGTCTGACTAATACTGCTGCCAGTGTATTATACACAACCTTTGCCATGTCTTGTAAAATAAACGCTATGGGCGCCATTGATATACTTGGCGCCATTTGAGCGGGAGTCCCTGGAGCGGGAGTCAAAGGGTCTGACACGTGGGGAGAGTTAGTCGGCATAACTTCCCCCTCGACAGAATCCTCTGGTAAAATAAACGCTATGGGTGCCCTTGATGTACTTGGCGCCATTTGAGCGTGAGTCCCTAAAGCGGGAGTCAAAGGGTCTGACACGTGGGGAGAGTTAGTCGGCATAACTTCCCCCTCGACAGAATCCTCTGGTGATAATGTTTTTAAATACAAAAAATGATCTTTATTGTTTAACATGAAATCAGTACATCTGGTACACATTCTAAAATGGGGTTCCACCATGGCTTTAAACATAATAAACACAGAGCCTCCTCTATGTTAGACATGTTAGAACTAATAAAGAGACTAGTAAGCTTGGAAAACACTTTAAATCAAGTTA
>NC_069509.1:36292492-36374992 GCF_027579735.1 Bombina bombina
ACCACTCATTTATTAGGAGACATTTACTAGTTATCTATAGGGTCACTGTGTACAATAGATTTAGCTGGACCTCTGGTCTGATACAAACCACTCATTTATTAGGACACATTTACTAGTTATCTATATGGTTACTGTGTACAGTAGATTTAGCTGGATCTCTGGTCTGATACAAACCCCTCATTTATTAGGAGACATTTACTAGTTATCTATAGCGTTACCTTGTACAGTAGATTTAGCTGGATCTCTGGTCTGATACAAACCACTCATTTATTAGGAGACATTTACTAGTTATCTATAGCGTTTCCGTGTACAGTAGATTAAGCTGGATCTCTGGTCTGATACAAACCACTCATTTATTAGGAGACATTTACTAGTTATCTATAGCGTTACCGTGTACAGCAGATTTAGCTGGATCCCTGGTCTGATACAAACCACTCATTTATTTGGAGACATTTACTAGTTATCTATACGGTTACCGTGTACAGTAGATTTAGCTGGATCTCTGGTCTGATACAAACCACTCATTTATTAGGAGACATTTACTAGTTATTTATAGCTTTACCTTGTACAGTAGATTTAGCTGGATCTCTGGTCTGATACAAACCACTCATTTATTAGGAGACATTTACTAGTTATCTATAGGGTTACTGTGTACAGTAGATTTAGCTGGATCTCTGGTCTGATACAAACCACTCATTTATTAGGAGACATTTACTAGTTATCTATAGGGTTACTGTGTACAGTAGATTTAGCTGGATCTCTGGTCTGATACAAACCACTCATTTATTAGGAGACATTTACTAGTTATCTATAGAGTTACTGTGTGGAACTTGAGGGGATTCTGTGTTTTGGGAGGCGGGTGCCCAGGGGACATTTGCAGTACTTTTACCCTGGAATCAGGTTTATCCCATTTTCCAGAATTACCAGAGACTTTGTGAACTGGAGGGCCCTGATACAGAGTTGGGGTTCCTGTGTTTTGTTGGGGTATATGGTGACAGCCCAAAACAGCACTGCCTGCTCCCCTAGACCCAGAGACTCAGAGCAGGAGATTGCAATCAGCATAGACATTCTAATGCTGAGGCCTTCTGCTGTTATGTGTCTGCATATCCAGTCTAGTTGGAAATGTATAAAAGCTGTGTTTTCTGTTCAATAAACCTATTTTTTGACCCTCAAGCATTCAGTCTCGGCTAATGTTCTTGGGGGTAGCTATAACAACTTGCAGCGGCCATTATTCTAATAGCGTCAGGTATCCAGCAGAGGTTCATCAGTAGGTGTTTTAGCGGGATGAAGCCAACTTTAGCGGGTATACCCAGTCTGGGGTACCGAGTCCTGCTACAATTGGCTGGCAGCAGTGGGATCTGGTTACTCCTTATGGAGCAGTCCCAAACCACTAGTGGGACCTCGATAGAGACATTGGCCATAATTCTGCATCAGCCGAAAATAACGAATGGCAACCAATGAACAGCAGAATTCATGGAGGGCAATCAAACCGCCTCATACATGGAGAAGTGCCAGAAACAAGGATAATAGAGACTAGTTTTCTTTGGGACTAACCCTTCAGCCAAAAATGCCCAGGTGATAAGAGCTGTGGTCAAAGCTCAGATCAAGGTGGAAATGGCGGTTGAATTAAAGTGGAGATTGTAGGCAGCTCTGGCCCAGTTCGATGGCTCTGTCTCGGCAGAGGGTGAACTGGATTGGAAGGATATGATTTGACTCAAACTGTGGTACAAGGCTCTTTAGTTCGAACAGGACTACCAGGGGAAGTAACTTCCTACTACAGAGCAGCAATACTGGCTCCAGATGGATCTACGAATGCTGTTCCTGAGAAAGCAGCCCTGGGAGGAATGGATTGCTGAATTACACAGGTTGGTCCAGACAGAGATGTAGGTGGACAAAGGGTACTGGACACTGCGGTGGTATGCGGCACAGGTGTATCCGGAGTAGGAGATGGATAATCCTACAGATGGCTATGACTTTCGCAGCCCTGGATTGCTATTTGAAAGTCTCACACAGGACCCCTACTGCGGGAGTATGGCAGAGTGGCGTCAGGAGGACCTACTGGAACACTGAGAGCTGAACCTTAGAGAATTACCCGGGCTGAGGGACGATCTGGATTACCTAGCTGCCCACAAATGGGAGAAAGAAAAGACATATAAAAGGCTGTTACATTTTATTCAGCAGCATGCCTCAGAGTCTGCAGAGGGCTATCGTGTAGAGATTAAGGATTTATTGTACTATTTCTCTGAGGAGTGGCAACTGGGAATAAGCTACCAATAGCTACTAGACCAAGATAAGCAGCCTGGCCCAGATCTTATGGTCTTGGACAAGGGAGCTACACTAGCAGAAGCACTGGCAACAGGGCAGAGCGCCAATGGTCTCTTCCCAGCACCTCTGATATCTCTGGAGTTCCAGGGAGACGAGGTAGTTGACCTCTTTCCCCAACTACAGGATCCAAAGATTGAGAATTTAATAGACTTTTTCTCCAAGGTGGCAACAGGGCAGAGTGCCAATGGCCTCTGCCTAGCACCTGCAGCAGCTCGGGGAAGCCAGGGAGAGGAGGTAGTCGACCTCTCTTCATAGTGGCAGAGCCAGTTCCAGGGAGATGAGGTAGCCAACCTCTCTCCCCAGCGGTAGATCAAGTTCCAGGGAGAGGAGGTAACCGACCTCTCTTCACAGCACCAGAACCACCAGTTCAAAGGAGAGGAGGTAGCCGATCTCTCTCCCCAGCGGCAGAGCCAGTTTCAGGGAGAGGAGATAGTTGACCTCTCTCCCCAGTGGCAGAGTGGTTTCCTGGGAGAGGAGGTAGCCGACCTCCCTCCCCAGCGGCCAAACAGGTTCTAGGAAGAGGAGGTAGTTGAGGAGGTCAGCATTTTCCCTCTCTAGTGGCAGTGGCCAACAACCAAAATGGAGTAGAGTTTGGGACTGGGCCATCCGACTAACTCAGGTCCATACCAGTGGGAGCTCTGGTACCTTGATAGTCTACCCTGGGCGGGGCTGAAAATGTAATGGAAGCCTTGGTTACTTTTTTTTTTTTTTTTTTTTATTTATAACCAACAAATGGTACAGTGAGAGGTTACAAATCAATGACCCACCACGCAGGGTGTGGTTAGATAATATGAAGTTGATAACACAATATGATATAACAACGTACAAGAAATATTTATCAAATATCATATTTATAATTAGAACTGTAAAAGACTTATATAAGTTAGAGAACATTCTCGCATGTGTACTCACTTGCACCACAATGTTGGGGTTTTATTTTTAAGTAAACTAACACAACCAAACTAAACCTCTATAAACCAAAAAAAATAAAAAAAAATAAAAATAAAATAAAACTATAAACTAGTACACTTTCCCAATGGCATACGTGCCACCCTGCAAAAGAAATATGGATGCCCTCATTAATTAAGATTGACCGGTCTGCAATACTGTGTCAGTACCCTGGGAATAATAAGTAGCATCAACATTAATAGGCCTTACAGAATGGGGACTCAGTTAAGCTGACATTTTCAGTACGGAAGATCACTGTAAAAGACTACACATGCAGAGATATGATTCTAGATAGGAATACTTATATTTAAAGCAACATGGGCGTTTAAAGGAAGTATGGTGAGACCTGTATAAGTATTGTATAAGTATGGCGCCCATATTATCTTCTAAGCTATAAAATGAGAAATTCAGCATGACTTTTAGATATATCACATTATGAGGTTCTTCTCCATACCTGGGTTGAGAGGGTGTATTAATGTTATGTAAATTTCCGAATAGTCATATATTGCTAGAGACTAATATTGCATAGATACAGAGATCCTGCAGGGTGAAACATGCAGTATAGATGTGTCTAAATTTGTGATGGGGCGATATGGGTTTAATTTACAATTCCCCTCAGCGATATTGGAAAGATTGCCGCAATGAGGGCAAACTCCCAAATGCCAAGGATAAGTGACAACCTTCAAATGCACCTACCTACTAAGCTTACCAATTAACATGTGACATGAGACAGTTAGTTGTGATGGCATAGTGATAAAAGGGTTAAGCATGAAGGCACACAGTGCAGTCAACTTAAGCATTAATAAGATATGTAATGAATTTTAAAAAAACACAATAGCAAAACAATGGTTAAACAATATAACAGACTGATCTTCCAAATCAAATTGGACCTATGGCCTTGAGTTTTGATAGTATTCTTATGTGATGTAGTTGATCCTGATACTCTCAATGTAGATAGTCAATCCAGTAGAATAATAGTTGTCACAGGAAATTAGATTCATTAATAATTGGCCCATTAACCTTTATCCACACGAGATCATCATACACAAAAAACAAAACAAACAACTACAATACCGGCATCTATTTACTGCAAAGGGAAAGGGTTAAGATGTAATGTCAGTATGCTGCGTCCCAAAAGTAAAGAGTTAACGCTATATGTGGAGTTCATTCTAAAATAATCCAGGGTAATGCAAAGATGGTGAACATTAATTCAGATATTTGGTACGTACAAGCATAAAACTGGTCTTCACTGTGTTGTAATTTAATGTCATCTAATGTGACAAGCATAGTTATTATCCTTCTGTTTTGGTACAACAATAGCAGCTAAAAAGTCAAGCAGTGAAAGCATATTGCAGATATAAACATAGTGAACCTAAAATCAGAGTTCTCCAAAAGTGTCCTTTATGTAGGAAGCCAAAGAAATTAAATGACAAATCCAATTTTGAAGCGTAAAAGAAAATAAATTTATGCAGCCATCAAGGAGTTATAAACCAACTCTCTAGTTTAATGCTGCAGGTTATGAGATAGTAGACAAAGCTCACCCCACTCCCACTTGACGCCGCCTAGACTGGTAAGTATGAAAAGGGTTGTCCACCTCGTATTGAGCATTGGGAACTTGTGCAGAGAATTTCCTGGGTGGTGATGAGCTAGGGCCATCTTGCAGTTTCAGAGTGTCTGTGTGGCGCTCAGCAGGATTCAATACCGCCATTACTTCTGTTTTCCACACGTGTGCTGTCTTACTATGCCCTATAGGTGTCAAAGGCATATGCCGATTAGGGTATAGTCCCTGATACATACAGTGTGAGTCGATCCAGAGCTCCGTTTGAACAGAGGTCCAGTCTGCCGCTTGTATAGGGAGATACTGACGGGTGGTACCTTTGTGAGCTAAACTGGTGTTCTTTTTCAACGCCGATCCTAATCTGCAGTAAGAACTATCCTCTAGTAAGGAGGGTACACCGGGGTCAGAAATCTTCTTTGCTCCATCTCCCGCGTCAGACCCCGAGCCGTCTAGCCATGCTGCGTCCCAGGAAGGGTGGTGCCGGGGTGAGTACAGGAGGTGAGGATCCTCTTTAACATGTACCGTGGCGGTAATTAGTGGTAGGTGTTGTCCCCGAAGGGATCGGATCTCTTCACGAAGTGCCCAGCAAGACTTCATGAGATTTTCGATGTGGGGTAGGAATGTCGCTATCAGTTCTTTAGTGATAGAATCCATATTGCGGGGTAGAAGACAAGTAACTGTGTCTCTTAATTATCTTTTAAAGTGCCTTCCGGGGAAGAGAAGATGTCCGTCTCTCTATCCACAATAGTTCTCGGACACAGAAAGTTGTCAAGAGAGGTGTGGGTGGCATTAAATCTTGGCTGTAAGGAGGTTTTTCCACAGAGCTTCAATACCTTGCTGCCATCTTGGTGTGCCGTCCACCGGAAGTCCCTTGGTTACTTTTTTACTTGTAGAGGACTGCAAGTCAGCTGTGTTTTCTGTGCAATAAAGCAGTTCCTATTTTGACCCTCAAGCATTCAGTCTCAGCTAATGTTCTTGGGGGTAGATATAACAACTTGCAGTGGTCATTATTCAAATAGTGGCTGGTATCCAGCAGAGGATCATCAGCTGGTGTGTAGCAGGAGGAAGCCGACTTTAGCGGGTATACCCAGTCTGGGGTACCGAGTCCTGCTACAATTGTCTGGCAGCGGTGGGATCTGGTTCCTCCTTATGGAGCAGTTCCAAACCACTAGTGGAACCTCGATAGAGACATTGGCCAATATCCTGCATCAGCCAAAAATAACGAATGGGAACCGGTGAACAGCAGAACTCATGGAGGGCAATCAAACCAGCACTCATGCGGCTGCCTCATCCATGGAGAAGTGCCAGAAACAAGGATAATAGAGACTAGTTTTCTTTGGGACTAACCCTTCAGCCAAAAATGCCCGGGTGATAAGAATTGTGGTCAAAGCTCAGATCAAGGTGGAAATGGCTGTTGAATTCCAGTCGAGATTGCAGACAGCTCTGGCCCAGTTTGATTGCTCTGTCTTGGCAGAGGGTGAACTGGCCTGGAAGGATATGATTTGACTGAAACTGCGGTACAAGGCTCTCCAGTTCGAACAGGACTACCAGGGGAAGTAACTTCCTACTCCAGAGCAGCAATACTGGCTCCAGATGGATCTACGAATGCCGTTCCTGGGAAAGCAGCCCTGGGAGGAATGGATTACCAAATTAGACAGGTTGGTCCAGATAGAGATGTAGGTGGACAAAGCGTACTGGACACTGCAGTGGTATGCAGCACAGGTGTATCCTGAGTAGGAGACGGATAATCCTACAGATGGCTATGACTTTGGCAGTCCTGGATTGCTATTTGAAAGTCTCACACAGGACCCCTACTGTGGGAGTATGGCAGAGTGGCGTCAGGAGGACATACTGGAACACTGAGAGCTGAACCTTAGAGAATTACCTGGGCTGAGGGATGATCTGGATTACCTAGCTGCCCACAAATGGGAGTTAGAAAAGACATATAAAAGGCTGTTACATTTCATTCAGCAGCATGCCTCAGAGTCTGCAGAGGGCTATCGTGTAGAGATTAGGGATTTATTGTACTATTTCTCTGAGGTGTGGCAACTGGGAATAAGCTACCAATAGCTACTAGACCAAGATAAGCAGCCTGGCCCAGAGATTATGGTCTTGGACAAGGGAGCCACACTAGCAGAAGCACTGGCAACAGGGCAGAGCGCCAATGGTCTCTTCCCAGCACCTCTGATATCTCTGGAGTTCCAGGGAGACGAGGTAGTTGACCTCTTTCCCCAACCACAGGATCCAGAGATTGAGAATTTAATAGACTTTTCCTCCAAGGTGGCAACAGGGCAGAGCGCCAATGGCCTCTACCTAGCACCTGCAGCAGCTCTGGGAAGCCAGGGAGAGGAGGTAGTTGACCTCTCTTCATAGTGGCAGAGCCAGTTCGAGGGAGATGAGGTAGCCAACCTCTCTCCCCAGCGGTAGATCCAGTTCCAGGGAGAGGAGGTAACCGACCTCTCTTCACAGCACGAGAACCACCAGTTCCAGGGAGAGGAGGTAGCCGACCTCTCTCCCCAGCGGCAGAGCCAGTTTCAGGGAGAGGATGTAGCTGACCGCTCTCCCCAGTGGCAGAGCGGTTTCCCGGGAGAGGAGGTAGCCGACCTCCCTCCCCAGCGGCCAAACAGGTTCCAGGAAGAGAAAATAGTCGAGGAGGTCAGCATTTTCAAAATGGCCAACAACCAAAATGGAGTAGAATTTGGGACTGGGCCATCCGACTAACTCAGGTCCATACCAGTGGGAGCTCTGGTACCTTGATAATCTACCCTGGGGGGTGTTTTATCTTAGTTTATATAAGGAGATCAAGCACAGGTCTTCATAACTGTAAACTTTATTAAGAATGCTATACACACACACACTATGCAAGAGGCACTTCCTGACTCTACCATTGTGCACATAACAACAGGTTGATATAGTTCATACCAACTGATAATCTCAATATCACACATTTCCCTTTTTCTTTTCTTTTTAAACAACAGAAAACTTAAAGTACATTTTTTTTTTTAACTGTAGTCTATGTGAAAAAACTTCAGTCCCTTTTAACATTGTTCAATTAGACGATTAAGTTTTTTGATATATCGACCTGACCTTGTTTGAATTGCATCACTGACAGGCAAGTCAGTCGAGCTTTGCAAAGTTTCTCTGGCATCTTCCTTCTCCAGCTGCAATGGAGTGTTCAATGTATCCTCACAGGTTTCCATCACTGCCGAATTGTTGTGAACTGATGGAATAGCCATCAAATGTCTACGATTCCTACGTAAACATTGCCCATCATTGGTTTGAACTACATACGATCTTGGAGAATATTTCTGGATAACTGTCCCTTCAGTATTCCAGCTGTTTGAACCTTGTACTCGCACAGGAGTTTGTACCTGAAGATTCTCCAAAGGCTTTGCAGCTCGGTCATAGTATTCATTCCTTTTTTCTCTGAGTTTCAATTTGGTTTCTATTACATGTTTTGTGGGAACCTTTTCCAAGGTTTCACAACTGGTACTCATGTGACCAGCTGTCTGCCAAACAATAATTCTGCCGGTGACTTCCCACATTTTAAAGGAGTAGCTCTATAGCTAAGAAGAGCCAGACATGGATCCTCGTCTGCATCTGTTGCTTTACGAAGTATGTTTTTCACTATTTTTACTCCAGCTTCTGCTAATCCATTTGCTTGTGGATATCCCGGGCTGGATGTTCGATGTTCAAATTCATAGGTACTGGCAAAAACCCTAAACTCTACAATTGAATTGAGGACCATTGTCTGATATTATTACTCTTGGAATACCATGTCTCGCCAAAATTGCTTTTACTTTTTTGATCAC
Organism: Bombina bombina; assembly: GCF_027579735.1. Lineage (NCBI taxonomy): Eukaryota > Metazoa > Chordata > Amphibia > Anura > Bombinatoridae > Bombina > Bombina bombina. Next base: position 36,301,136 of record NC_069509.1, read on the forward strand.
TGTACATGCTGACTCATCTTCCAATAATGCTATCTCTGGGTAATGAGAGAAGTAATCCATTACTAAGATATAATGCTGATTTTTGAAAACAAACAAGTCCATTCCTAACTTTTCCCAGGGTGCCAACGGGAAGTCCGTATCCAGTATAGGCTCTTTAGGTAACTGAGGTCTGAATTTTTGGCAAGTCCAGCATTGAGTGATCATTGTCTCAATGTTTTCATTCATATTTGGCCAGTACAAAATGTCTCTAGCTCGTCTTTTTGTCTTTTCTATACCTGAATGACCTTCATGTAGTCTTTTCAGTATTTGACTTTGCAAACTCGCTGGTACAATTATCTGTTGTCCTTTCAAAAGTACCCCTTTTATCAAAGAAATTTCAGAAATGTATGGTCTATACAGTGATGGCATTAGTGTCTTAGATTTGCCACTAGAAACTGCTTTCTTCACTTGACTTAAAAGAGCATCTGTTTCTGTAGCCTGTTCTATTGCTGCCCACATTGCATGACTAAACGGGGCTGTCTTCAAGATCAGATTGACGTGAACAGTGACCTCTTTCTGCAACTGTAAGTCCTCATTGTTAAATGGTAAGTAAGCTCGTGACAGAGCATCCGCTACCACCAACTCCTTGTCAGGTATAAAATCCAAGGTGAGGTCATACCTTTGAAGTCTCAGCAACAAACATTGAATTCTTGGAGGTGTATCTATCAAGCCCTTTTGGTAGATATGAATCAAAGGTTTGTGATCAGTTTCTGCTGAAAATACTCTTCCATACAAATAAACATGAAATTTTTCACATCTGTAAACTAGGCCCAGTGTTACCTTTTCAATTTGAGCATATGATTTTTCAGTATCTGTCAATGCCCTAGATGCATAAGCCACAGGCATCCATCCCGAGGCTTGATTTTGAAATAAAACTGCTCCCAGTCCATTTTGTGAAGCATCCGTTGACAACTTTGTTTTTGCTGTTGGATCAAAGAATTGCAGAGTTGGTGCAGTAGTAAGCATGTCCTTCAAAAACTTCCATTCTTTCTGGTGATTCTCTGACCATTCCCAGGCATAGTTTTTTTCTGAGTAGTTGTCGCATTAGTACAGTTTTGTCTGGTAAATTAGGTATGAACTTGCCAAGGTAATTCACCATTCCTAGTAAGCGTTGTATATCTTGCTTATTTTCTGGCTGTGGCATTTCTGTAATTGCCTTAATCTTTTTCATGTCTGGTAAAACACCACCTCCCGTGAGTTGTTCTCCCAAATATTGAATTGAAGTTTTTCTGAATTGACACTTTGTCTTATTGAACTTCAAATTATTCTCCTTAGCAACATCTAAGACCATCTTTAGCCTTTCATCATGTTCTTGCTTGGTTTTACCCCAGATCAGAATATCATCAATGAATACGGTTGTGCCTGGTATTCGTTCAAGAAGTTGCTGCATGGTACTGTGAAACACTTCTGGTGCTGAACACAAGCCGAAGGGCAATCGTTTGTAACAGTACCTCCCATAAGGAGTATTAAAAGTGTAGAGTTTCGATATAAAACCTATATTTAACCTCCACACTAGCTCCCAAACTTTTCCTTGGCTACTCTAGTGAGTGGCCTGGAGGCATTGACTACCGTAGATGCAGCTGTTTGAGAGGCATAACACCTACCCTCACCACTGGAAGAGCTATCCGGCAAACGCTAATCGCCATCTTGCCTGTCCACGTGGAGTTTGCAACTTTCTCTGGATGGCTCCCTGCTCACTTATCCACTCTACTAGTCCCTAGACTTAATATCACTGAGGAGCACAGGACTATTTCTGAGGGACAAACAACTCTACTAGGCTGCTGGCTATCACCGGACTTCTAAAGCTGACCCGGAGGACCGGAGCTCCGTTCCGGAGTAGGCCTCTGCAGACTCATATGTCACATTGGTACAGCCAGGGCTCAGAAGACTCGGGTTGCGCGCTGGGAGCGCAGGCAGCAAAAGCAGAATCACTGACACATTGGCGAGTCCCCCCTGATCCACAGAGGCTCTGAGTGTAAGTAATAGCTGACAACCAAACACGCAATGCTTTAATGCTTTTCAGCAGCCTGCCTACACTCACTTATCAACACGCTAACGAGCAGCACCAATCTGACAGACTGCTGCCCTCATCTACAGAGCACTATATAGGCTGTCACACAGCAACTTAATTTTCATATACCTGTCTGGCTATAAGAGACTGCATCACATACCCCAGTAACCTCAGCTCCTGCCTTGCTTGCTGACCTTGCCCCCCCCCCCTTCCTTTCTTTTTCTCACATCTCTGGATCAGATATCTAACTAGAGGGGGGTCTATCTATAGCAATTAGACAAGCAATAAGAGACTCATACACTTACCCTGGACCCCATATCGCAGCAGTATTTTCTCTGAAGCTGCAATATTGTCATAAGACCATTCTCTGCTGGGGTGCTTTTACACTAGGGCACTGAAGAGATATACCCAAATATCACACCTGGGTTTCTGCCAGCTTTGATGTGCTGTCCCTTAGTGCTATAATCTACAACATAACCCCTGATGAGACTTACACCTCGGATCTCTACTATAATACACTGCAGCCTACTGGGGTGCAGCCTCTGGTCTGCAGTTTAGACTATACTTTATACAGGCACTGTAGCTCTTTGCTTGCCTCCCACTACTAACTAGCTTTGCCCTCTTTTCAAGGACTGTGGGAACAGGGGATGAGATCCCTAGAGGTCCAGCGGTAGTGCCTCTCCTCCCCCTTTCCCGCTCTCTGGCTTGGAGAGGGTCATAACCTCCTTCCTTTTACCGTCAGTGTCCAGTGGTGACATACTCCCTGAGGAGAGACATACTGCTGCCCACCTGTGCACTGGCCTCTTTTTGATTGCCTTACTCATCTATATGGACAAATTTCTGACTGCTCCTAAAATGTCGAACAGGCACAAGTCTCAACAGGAGAGAAAACATAAACAGCCCCCAGACTTGCACCACCATACCTCCCCCACACAATCTGCTGCTGCTCAGGAGACTGAAAATTCCAACTCGGGAGAGCAACACCTAAACTCTTTACTATTGTCTAAACTGGACATCTTACAAAGAGGTATGGATAATCTAACGTCTGAAGTGAAGCAATTTAACTCCAGGTTGACGGGTGCGGAGCAGAGAATATCTGACCTGGAAGATAACCATCACACCTCTTCCCTACAGGTCAAAGAATTACTCCAACAAAACAAATATTTACACCAAAAAGTGGATGATCTGGAGAACCGCTCACGTAGAAATAATGTACGACTGGTGGGACTTCCGGAATCTGTCCGACCATCGGAATTACTGTATTTTGCTGAGCACTCTCTCCCTAACCTACTGGGTATCACTGCAGAACATGTTCCGATGAAAGCAGAAAGGGCCCACCGAATTGGCGGGGATAGACCATTGAAGATGGGCAAAGACGCCCCCCCCCCCCCGTGGGGTAATGATTAAATATCTTAATTTCCAGTCTAAAATCCAGCTCCTCAAAGCATATCGAAAGGTAGAACTACTACTGTATGATGAAAAGAGACTCTATATTTTCCAAGATTATTCCTCAGAGGTTGCTAAGAAAAGGAAAGATTTTGCCCCAATATGCAGCTCCTTACATAAGGAAAAACGCCAAGCCATCCTGCTATTTCCAGCACGCCTGAAGCTACGCACCCCACAGGGTTTCAAATTCTTTGACTCACCCAGAGAGGCGCAGGACTTTCTGGACCAGGAAAGGGACTTGTCTGACTGCCCCTCTCCAACTCGGAGAGACACTCCTGGCTGATCCAACTAACATTTTGGCTGCCTCTTTGCAGGCTGCTTACTCTGGGTGTTTGAGTCTTCACCTCAGACTTTTCTTTTGACGAACTCAAGAAAACCCTTAAATGGATAGGTATTGCAGTGTTCAGGACTACTGTTTCTAATGTCCTGATTGTTATTTGTAGTTTTGTTTTGTTTTTGTTGTTCTTGATGTATATGTTACTGCTATGTGTCTCTCGCTCACTATTGGACATGAATGCTGAACGTTATCAAGTATGTCTCCTCCCCCTCCCTGTCATATTGACTTTTGTAGAGGTGACTTATGTGATGTTGATATATCCATACTTTAACAGCCTGAATTTGTTTTTGATGTATATTTTATTGCAATGTGTCTATCACTCACTACCCGACATGAATGTTGAATATTATCAAATATGCCTCCTCCCCCTCTCTGCCATAGTAAATGCTATAGAGATGATTGGCGCAATGGTGATACATTTCTACTTTAATAGGCTGAAGGGTAGGCCATCATTGGGTTGGACCCCATACCATCATTGGAGCGAACTTGGGTCATCTACAGCTGACCTGAGAGCCTGCCAGCATATATCCCCGCTGTGCTTTAAATGTCCATAAAAATAATTTCGTGGAATGTAGGGGGAATTAACTCCCCTATCAAAAGGAAAACTATTTTAACCCACCTGAAAAAATCGCAGGCTCATATCATGCTCCTACTGGAGACCCATCTGACAGCTGCAGAGCACGATAAACTTAAAGCTAAGTGGGTCTCAGAGGTTCTTAGTGCCCCTTACAATAGTTCAAGTAGAGGAGTAGCCCTTCTAATACGACAAGGACTAGACTATGAGTTGGGAGATGTGACAGCAGATCCGGAGGGAAGGTTCCTTATTGCTAGAATTAAATGGGAAGGAGACTGGTACACCTTATGCAACGTTTATGGCCCAAATCACAGAGCGCCCACATTTTGGAATCCACTAATTTCCTTGCTGGCTCAACACCTAGACACTAAACTTATCATAGCGGGCGACTTCAACTTTGCGCCAAACCCAGCCCTAGATAGATTTCGAGAACCGACCAACCCCAGCCTACCTCAGAAAAAGAGAGACATGACGGTTTACCCTACTAAAGTGTTTAATACCTTATATAGCACATTAGGGCTCCAAGATATTTCGAGGCGGCATAACCCTGCAGGCAGGGATTATACCTGTGCCTCTCGTGCGCATAACTCCCTGTCCCGCATAGACCTTTTCCTCACCTCCTCCTCACTAGAATTCCTGATCACAGAAACTAAAATTGCCAACGTTACCGTTGCTGATCATGCACCTATTTATTTATCCTTTGCACCAACACCTACCCCGACGAATAAGAGACTATTTAGATTTCCAACCCATCTTATAAAGTCTCCTGACTTTATAATGTACCTAACGAGACAATGGGACGACATTTTGGCTAATAATAGGTAGCATCTGTCAACCCCAACTCTATTCTGGGAAACAGCCAAAGCTGTTCTCAGAGGTGACATCATTGCTTACTTAACCAAGCAGAGACTACTCCAAACTAACAAGGACGAACATTACAACACTCAACTAACTGAGGCATATACTAAATATTGCCAGGTCCCTACCGCTCAGAATAGGTCTTCCTACTTTGTGGCAAAGAAGGAGAGGGACACTTTTCTATTACAGAATACCATACGCAGGGACAATAGAAATCAAGGCTTTTTTCTAAGACACGGGAATAGATCGGGTAGATTTTTGGCCTTGCTAATCAAAATTAAACAGGCAAACAGAGGAGTGCCGGTGATTGCAACCCAGGGCCATTTAACTAGTGATAAAACCGATATAGTCTCAGAGTTCACAAGATACTATACCAACCTATATCAGTCACAGCCACCTCAGGTAGATGCACAACACAAATTCTGGGAGGGACTTGTCCTTCCGAAAATCTCGGAGGAACAACTTGAAACCCTGAATGCCTCAATAACCCCGCAGGAAGTAGCCCACACTATAAAATCCCTTGCTCTTGGGAAAACGCCTGGCCCTGATGGGCTCCCAACGGAATTTTACAGGATGCTCTAGGACCAAACGGTCCCAGTGCTCACCAATCTATTTACCCACTACTTTACAGGCCAACATACCCCGTCGGCTAGCTTCTCGGCAGCTAATTTTACAGTGATACATAAGGAAGGTAGGGACCCCACTAATCCAGCGTCATATAGACCAATATCCCTTCTAAATGTTGACTATAAAATATTAACTAAGCTCCTGGCTAATCGTTTAAAAAATGTACTCCCCTATGTCCTACACCCAGATCAAACAGGCTTTACCCCTCAGCGCTCCTCTGTCACAAACATCCGAAAAGTCCTCCATGCAGTGTCACACCACTGGTTGGCTAGGCAGGAGGGAACTCTTTTATCTCTCCCGGAGGCCTTCCTGCTATCCTTGGATGCAGAGAAGGCCTTCGATAGGGTAGAGTGGACGCATCTTTTTCATTCTATGGAAACCTTTGGTATCTCAGGCCGCTTTACTGCCTTCCTTAAAGATATATACTCCAACCCTGTGGCATATCTTATGGTTGATGGCCTTTACTCTCCCCCGATCCCGTTGCACAGAGGGACCCGTCAGGGCTGCCCTCTTTCTCCCCTCCTTTTTAACCTGGCGCTGGAGCCACTGGCAGCTCGTCTTAGAGACATTTTCCAGGGTATTTGTATTAACTCTCATAGACTCCAGATATATCTATATGCAGATGATATGCTGCTTTTCATTTCGGTCCCCAACTGCATGTCCCAAATATCTTAGACATGATTGACTTGTTTGGACAATTCTCGGGATATAAAATCAATATCTCGAAATCAGAAATCTTATGGCTACACCGTAAATCTAATGCCCACATAGGCTCATATCCATTTCAAGTGGTTGACTCACACTTAACCTATTTAGGTATTCACATTTCACCAAATCCACGGCAATGGTATTCCCATAACTTTTCCCCTTTGATTAGGCAAATTAAGCAAGATCTGACCTCTTGGCATAATCTGCCGCTATCTTTAATGGGCAGAGTCCACGTCATCAAGATGATGATTCTCCCCAAACTTCTGTATCCCCTACAGATGCTCCCCATGCTGCTCAGACGGAAGGACTTGGCCTACTTAAATGCTCTAGTCCAAAGCTTCCTTTGGAAGGGTGGTAAGCCGCGCATAGGAATTCATAAATTATACCTCCCTTATTCAAGAGGGGGACTAGGCTTACCAAACTTCTTATATTACAATTGGGCCTCCTTAGCAAAATCGGCACTGGATTGGAAACTTAATACGCAGCATTTTTCTAATGCCCATCTAGAACAAGCCTCGCTGCCTCAGATATCACCTGCTTTTTTGCCACATGCTGCTCTATCGGAATTGCCAATGAACATACAAAATCACCCGATGTTCAGAGATGTGCTTCTGGGTTGGAGGGCCATGACCAAAGCACTGGCGTGGGATCCCACTCATACGAAATACCTCCCTATTGTTGGAAACTTGAGATTCCAACCTGGTGTGCTGTACCCCATCTTCCGCACTTGGAAGGATCGGGGCATAGACAATATTGACAAGTTACTAGATCACGCTGCTAAGACTGTCCTACCTTTCAATGTTATTTGCAGACAATTTCTAATCTCCTATACCAATAGATTTGCATATTTTCAAGCACGGCACTACATAAACCAAATCTTACATAACTGCAAATCGTTTTGGCTGCCCTCGCCCCTGACCCGCACCATTGCACACTTTCAGGCACATGATTTTGCAATTTCACCTATTTATCAGGAGTTATTAAATGTTAAAGCCTCTACTATGCTGACACCTCTCTTCAACACTTGGCATAGGAAACTACCTAACTTACCCTCAGGGAAAACTATACTAGACAGTCTTACTCTTACCTGGACTGCGACGTTAGCGGCTGACCTCAGAGAGTCGCAGATAAGAGTCATATACCAAGACTACATTACGCCCAGGAGACTGAGTAAATGGAGAACACACTTCTTAAATGTGTGTGGTAAATGCTCTTACCCAAACCCTGACTTTTTACACTACATGTGGTATTGCCCCAAGGTCCGCAAATTCTGGCACCAGGTTTCCTTCTGGCTATCTAGAATCATAAAAATCCCCATTGCACTCACACCCCTGCAGGCATTATTTTTAAATCAATTGCCAGCCCCAAAACAAGATAGAAAACTTCTCATAAATTTCATACTGCTGGCAAGGAAATGTATTTTTAAAAAATGGCTTCAAAACACAGCCCCATCTTTTAGCTTCCTGAAACAGCTGCTATTGAAAATGATGTTGTTTGAGCAATATGACACTTTATATGATGTGGGGGGGGAGGGTAGCTCGTTTCATTATGAAATGGAGGCTTTTCTTAGAGTCTTTAGATCTCCCGACCCTGAGGCAGATATTATACCCATTCAAAAACACTATATACATGCTTGAGGCGAACCTCAGGGGTGAGTGGAATGTTTGGTAGGAGAGGGGAGGAGATGGGGGGCGAGTGGAGACGGGGGAGCCGCTTTTCCCTCTCTTCTAAGTTCACTTACTATTCTCAAAGTTAAAACTGTTATTTGATGTGACACATGGCAATGTTTGTTTTGATGTTTGTTTAACCTTGTAATCTTGCAGAAAATAGAGAAAAGTTTTACCCTGGGATCTATGTTAAGCCTAGGGTACCTGATATTTCAAAGGTTTTATGTAATAATTAAAAAAAGTGACGCAACAGATACTACTACAACTCCCTGCCCCGTAGGGGGGGGGAGTTGCCCTTTTTAGAGCTCTTAACCAACTAAGTATGTTTTCTTTACTTATGTAACTATGTAATTGACTCATGATGACTTTGTTAGTTGGATTATATTGTTATGTATCTGATGCCGAATAAAATAAAAGTTTAAAAAAAAAAAAAAAAAGTGCAGAGTTTCATGCTTTCCTCCTCCAGTGGAATTTACCAAAATCCTGAGGATGCATCCAGTATACTGAATACAGTTGCTCCACTTAGCTCCCCAAGCAATTCTGGTTTTGTAGGTAAATGGAAGTGTTCTCTTAAGATGCTTTTATTCAGTTCCTTGGGATCAATACAGATTCTGAGACCCCCATCCGGTTTTTCCACCAACACCATAGAATGAACCCATTCAGTAGGTGTCTTGATTTTCTTTATAATACCTTTATCCTCCATCCTGGCAAGTTCCCGTTTAAGACGATCCCTTAGAGCAACTGGAACATTTCTCATGGCATGCACTACTGGACGAGAACCTTCTTTTAGTTGTATTTTATGTTGCATTGGAAGACATCCTATTCCTTCAAATACTGCAGCATAGTCTGTTAATAAATGTTCTATGTCCTCTTCTTTATTAGTTCCATCAATGGCATTTACCATTTTAATCAGTCCTAAAGTTTCACACATTTGAAGACCCAGTAGAGCTGGTTTGTTTCCTGGAACTACCAGAATGTTCATTTTATGCGTTTGATTTCCATATTCCAGGAACACACTGCACTTGCCAAGCACTGGGATAAAATCCCCATTATATGTCTTTAGTTTAACTGAGATTTTCAGCAGTTCTGGTTTGTTCTTCAGTTGGTGATACTTGCTCTCAGGCAACAAATTAGCTTGTGCACCTGTATCTACTTTATAAGCAATATTAGTGCCATTTGTAATAGCTTCAATGACCCACTCCTTATCTGTAGCTTTGGTTAAGTCAAGTATTCCAATAAAGAATTCTTCTGATTCCTCACTTTCTGACTGGTCAACAATGTGAACCGTTTTTTTTAGCTTTACACATCTTTTGAAAGTGATTCCTTTTTCCACATTTTCTGCAGATTTGCCCATAAGCCTGACATTGTCTTATGCAATGCTGCTTTCCACATCTGGTACATAGCCAGTCTGATTCAGGCTGAGAATTTGCTGTTTGTGTGATAAAACTTTTTCCTTTCATTTTATTTACATAATGTGGATGCACTTTGTTTTTCCCCACTGTAACTGACATTACTGGTGTTGCTGCTGTACTGTGGCAGAGTGTGCGCACTTGTTCCTGTGCTGCGTCTGAACTTTGACAAATTTCTGCTGCCTTTTCCAGTGTTAAATCTTTCTCTCTGAGCAAGCGTTCTTTAACCCTTATATTTCTGCTGCCCATGACTAACTGGTCTCTGATTAATGAGTTACACATTGCTCCATAATTACATGATCTACTCTTCAGTTTTAAGTCTGTTACATACTCCTCAATAGTCTCTGTTTCATTCTGCATTCTACATCTGAAAAGATACCTTTCATAGGTTTCATTGCGTCTAGGTACTGTTCAAATTTGTCTAGAACAACCTGATAAACATCCCTTTCTTCATCTGTAAATGTGAAGGTGTTGTATACATTTATTGCTGCTGATCCTGCCACAGTCAGAAAAAGTGCAATCTTTTGTTCATCATCTTGCTCCTGAGCTCCTATAGCTCTAACATATAGCTGGAATCTTTGCTTAAACCTCTGCCATGCATCTTCCATATTTACCAGTCACTTTCAATTCTGGTGGAGGATTTAAACTTTTTCCATCTTAAAGGGGACATTAAACCCAACATTTTTATTTCATTATTCAAACAGAGAATACAATTTTAAACAACATTCCAATTTACTTCTATTATCTAATTTGCTTAATTCTTTAGATATCCTTAGTAAAAGAAATAGCAATGCACATGGATGAGCCAATCACATGAGGCATCTATGTGCAGCCACCAATCAGAAGCTACTGAGCCTATCTAGATATGCTTTTCAGGAAAGAATAGCAAGAGAATGAAGCAAATTAGATAATAGAAGGAAAATTAGGCCTAGATTTAGAGTTGGGCGGTAGCCGTCAAAACCAGCGTTAGAGGCTCCTAATGCTGGTTTTTACCACCCTCTGGTATTTGGAGCCAGTCATTAAAGGGTCTAACGCTCACTTTCCAGCCGCGACTTTTCCATACCGCAGATCCCCCTACGTCATTTGCGTATCCTATCTTTTCAATGGGATCTTTCTAACGCCGGTATTTAGAGTCGTGTCTGAAGTGAGCGTTAGAACTCTAACGACAAAACTCCAGCCGCAGAAAAAAGTCAGTAGTTAAGAGCTTTCTGGGCTAACGCCGGTTCATAAAGCTCTTAACTACTGTGCTCTAAAGTACACTAAACCCATAAACTACCTATGTACCCCTAAACCGAGGTCCCCCCCACATCGCCGCCACTCTATTAAATTTTTTTAACCCCTAATCTGCCGACCGCACGCCGCTACCACCTACGTTATCCCTATGTACCCCTAATCTGCTGCCCCTAACACCGCCGACCCCTATATTATATTTATTAACCCCTAATCTGCCGCCCCCACTATCGCTGACCCCTGCATATTATTATTAACCCCTAATCTGCCGCTCCGTACACCGCTGCCACCTACATTATAGCTATGTACCCCTAATCTGCTGCGCCTAACACCGCCGACCCCTATATTATATTTTAACCCCTAATCTGCCCCCCTCACCGTCGCCTCCACCTGCCTACACTTATTAACCCCTAATCTGCCTAGCGGACCGCACCGCTACTATAATAAAGTTATTAACCCCTAATCGCCTCACTCCCCGCCTCAATAACCCTATAATAAATAGTATTAACCCCTAATCTGCCCTCCCTAACATTGCCGACACCTAACCAAGTATTAACCCCTAATCTGCTGATCGGAGCTCACCGCTACTCTAATAAATTTTTTAACCCTAAAGCCAAGTCTAACCCTAACACCCCCCTAAGTTAAATATAATTTTATTCTAACGAAATAAATTAACTCTTATTAAATAAATTATTCCTATTTAAAGCTAAATACTTACCTGTAAAATAAACCCTAATATAGCTACAATATAAAAAATAATTATATTGTAGCTATTTTAGGATTAATATTTATTTTACAGGCAACTTTGTATTTATTTTAACCAGGTACAATAGCTATTAAATAGTTAATAACTATTTAATAGCTAAATAGTTAAAATAATTACAAAATTACCTGTAAAATAAATCCTAACCTAAGTTACAATTAAACCTAACACTACACTATCAATAAATTAATTAAATACAATACCTACAATTATCTATAATTAAACCTAACACTACACTATCAATAAATTAATTAAATACAATACCTACAAATAAATACAATTAAATAAACTAACTAAAGTACAAAAAATAAAAAGAACTAAGTTACAAAAAATAAAAAAATATTTACAAACATTAGAAAAATATTACAACAATTTTAAACTAATTACACCTACTCTAAGCCCCCTAATAAAATAACAAAGCCCCCCAAAATAAAAAAATGCCCTACCCTATTCTAAAATAAAAAAGTTCAAAGCTCTTTTACCTTACCAACCCTGAAAAGGGCCCTTTGCGGGGCATGCCCCAAAGAATTCAGCTCTTTTGCCTGTAAAAAAAAACACATACAATACCCCCCCCCCACACATTACAACCCACCACCCACATACCCCTAATCTAAACCAAACCCCCCTTAAATAAACCTAACACTAAGCCCCTGAAGATCTCCCTACCTTGTCTTCACCTCACCGGGTCCAGAAGAGGGTCCGAAGTCTTGATCCAAGCCCAAGCGGGGGGCTGAAGAGTGACGTCCATCCTCGGCTGAAGTCTGGATCCAAGCGGCGGCTGAAGAACTCCATCATCGGGCTGAAGTCGGAAGTCCATCATCGGGATGAAGTCTTCTATCAAGCCGCATCTTCAATCTTCTTTCTTGCGGAGCGGAGCCATCTTCTTCCAAGCCGACGCGGAACATCCTCTTCAACCGACGCCTACCTCGCCGAATGACGGTTCCTTTAAATGATGTCATCCAAGATGGCGTCCCTCGAATTCCGATTGGCTGATAGGATTCTATCAGCCAATCGGAATTAAGGTAGGAATATTCTGATTGGCTGATGGAATCAGCCAATCAGATTCAAGTTCAATCCGATTGGCTGATTGGATCAGCCAATCAGATTGAGCTTGCATTCTATTGGCTGTTCCGATCAGCCAATCGGATTGAACTTGTATCTGATTGGCTGATTCCATCAGCCAATCAGAATATTCCTACCTTAATTCCGATTGGCTGATAGAATCCTATCAGCCAATCGGAATTCGAGGGACGCCATCTTGGATGACGTCATTTAAAGGAACCGTCATTCGGCGAGTAGGCGTCGGTTGAAGAGGATGTTCCACGTCGGCTTGGAAGAAGATGGCTCCGCTCTGCTCCGGAAGAAAGAAGATTGAAGATGCGGCTTGATAGAAGACTTTATCCCGATGATGGACTTCCGACTTCAGCCCGATGATGGAGTTCTTCAGCCGCCGCTTGGATCCAGACTTCAGCCAGAGGATGGACGTCACTCTTCAGCCCCCCGCTTGGGCTTGGATCAAGACTTCGGACCCTCTTCTGGACAGATCGGGACCTGTGAGTTGAAGACAAGGTAGGGAGATCTTCAGGGGCTTAGTGTTAGGTTTATTTAAGGGGGGTTTGGGTTAGATTAGGGGTATGTGGGTGTGGGTGGTTGTAATGTTGGGGGGGGGGTATTGTATGTGTTTTTTTTACAGGCAAAAGAGCTGAATTCTTTGGGGCATGCCCCGCAAAGGGCCCTTTTCAGGGCTGGTAAGGTAAAAGAGCTTTGAACTTTTTTAATTTAGAATAGGGTAGGGCATTTTTTTATTTTGGGGGGCTTTGTTATTTTATTAGGGGGCTTAGAGTAGGTGTAATTAGTTTAAAATTGTTGTAATATTTTTCTAATGTTTGTAAATATTTTTTTATTTTTTGTAACTTAGTTCTTTTTTATTTTTTGTACTTTAGTTAGTTTATTTAATTGTATTTATTTGTAGGTATTTTATGTAATTAATTTATTGATAGTGTAGTGTTAGGTTTAATTGTAGATAATTGTAGGTATTTTATTTAATTAATTTATTGATAGTGTAGTGTTAGGTTTAATTGTAACTTAGGTTAGGATTTATTTATACAGGTAATTTTGTAATTATTTTAACTATTTTAGCTATTAAATAGTTATTAACTATTTAGTAGCTATTGTACCTGTTTAAAATAATTACAAAGTTGCCTGTAAAATAAATATTAATCCTAAAATAGCTATAATATAATTATAATTTATATTGTAGCTATATTAGGGTTTATTTTACAGGTAAGTATTTAGCTTTAAATAGGAATAATTTATTTAATAAGAGTTAATTTATTTCGTTAGATAAAATTATATTTAACTTAGGGGGGTGTTAGTGTTAGGGTTAGACTTAGCTTTAGGGGTTAATCCATTTATTACAGTAGCGGCGAGATTCGGTCGGCAGATTAGGGGTTAATAATTGTAGGTAGGTGTCGGCGATGTTGGGGGGATTGAGGCAGGAGTGAGGCGGATTAGGGGTTAATAACTTTATTATAGTAGCGGTGCGGTTCCGCTCGGCAGATTAGGGGTTAATAAGTGTAGGCAGGTGGAGGCGACGTTGTGGGGGGGCAGATTAGGGGTTAATAAATATAATATAGGGGTCGGCGGGTGTTAGGGGGCAGCAGATTAGGGGTACACAGGGATAATGTAAGGTAGCAGCGGTTTACGTAGCGGCAGATTAGGGGTTAAAAAAAAAATATGCAGGTGTCAGCGATAGCGGGGGCGGCAGATTAGGGGTTAATAAGTGTAAGGTTAGGGGGGTGTTTAGACTCGGGGTACATGTTAGGGTGTTAGGGTGCAGACGTAGGAAGTGTTTCCCCACAGAAAACAAGGGGCTGCGTTAATGATGCTGAACGCTGCTTTTTTGCAGGGTGTTAGGTTTTTTTTCAGCTCAAAATGCCCCATTGTTTTTCTATGGGGGAATCGTGCACGAGCACGTTTTTTTAAGCTGGCCGCGTCCGTAAGCACCGCTGTGGTATCTAAAGTTGCAGTGGCGTTAACTTATGCTCTACTCTCCCTTTTTGAAGCCTAACACAGTGAAAACCCAGCCATTCTGTGAACTCTAAATACCAGCTGTATTTAAAAGGTGCGGGAGAAAAAAAGCACGCGTAGCTAACGCACCCCTTTGGCCGCCAAACTCTAAATCTAGCCGTTAGAAAGTTGTTTAAAATGTTATTCTCTATCTGAATCATGAAAGAAAAAATGTGGGTTTAATGTCTCTTTAATGTTCTGAATTATGCAGAATTAATATAAAAGTCTGTAGTGCTGTTAGAATCAGTCAGTTGTACAAGTTATGATGCACTTAGTTCATGAGAAGAAGCTGTAGTCACTCTGCCAGAGCCTTGACTCTCACACTTTCAATTTGCTGCAAAGATTTCTAATGGATTCCTCAGAGTCCTTGCTTGTTCAGATGGAAGCAGGGAACTCCTTATTCTGACACCATGTTTTATCTTAGTTTAAATAAGGAGATCAAGCACAGGTCTTCATAACTGTAAACTTTATTAAGAATGCTATACACACACACACTATGCAAGAGGCACTTCCTGACTCTACCATTGTACTGATAATCTCAATATCACACAGGGGGGGGAAGCCTCGGTTACTTTTTTACTTGGAGGGGACTGCAGGTCAGCTGTGTTTTCTGTGCAATAAAGCAGTTCCTATTTTGACCCTCAAGCATTCAGTCTCAGCTAATGTTCTTGGGGGTAGCTATAACAACTTGGGGATATTTGTATAGTTTGCAGTGCGACTGGAGTAGCTCTGGATCAGATATACTCAGTTTAAATCTTGCCTAGTATTATGATAATTACATGAAACTATATTAAAAAATGTAAGTAAAAGATGTAAGTTACTAGAAGTGTAATAATTTCATTCAGTGATATAAAAGACAGATATCTGATTTGAGTAAATAATATATAGGATTTTATTCAGAGTAACTTTATATAGACGTACATTCATTAAGATCATTAAAAAATAGAACTAACCTATTTGAACCGTATCCGGTATTAAAATAATTAAAAAACAGTGATAAATATATTTTTTCTAAAATAAATACTCCGTTCCTAGAAATATATATGTGGTATTTTCTAGCTTTAGTATCTTAGAGAGCTTATGTATGAAAAAGGCTGCAGGTGACAGCCGAAACGCGTCCAAACGTACTGCTCCAGAGACTCAGGATCTTTTTTCCAGCTTGTTCATCTGAACAAGAATACATCCAGCAGCTCTACACTAAAGATAAGGACATAGAACTGCAATCGGAACAAAATTACGAAAGGTACAAAGAAAGAGGACCGCTAACAAGGAGAGAGCTAAAAACAAGTCAGATCTCTATTAAAGTGTGAATCCTCCGGTACCCCCCATGCTCTTTGTTCTGCTAACGGACATATAAAAGGACCCACAAAAATCAAAAGTCCAAAACACTCCACCGTTTGACACTTGTGGAAACTTCTCTAACTAACCGTTCAACAAAGGTGAATAGAGAACAAAGTTGGACAACATCTAACTAAGAAATTAGCAAAAAAAAGGAGAGAACTGTATTTTGTACAATAAAATACACTTGAAGGACCGTGCAAGACCCCCTTGGTGGGGTCCTCCAAACAAAGGATACACAAGAGCGTAACCTTCACATTCTAACAAAAGGATTACAACTAAAGTAACAATCTGTTGCTACACTTATACTTTGGATATTATTTCATGAGACCCCCTGGTGGGTTTCTAGGATCAAAAAGTTTGCCTCAACAGACAAGATTCACAGAATAACTATACCGGTATAGTACACAAACTTGATCATTTTTTACGTTTTTTTCTACTTTTAAAGGTACCGTTTAATTTTAAGCAATAAGCCCTGGGCCAATGCGCTTTTGCATACTTTTCTATTCCATTTGTATTATATAAATATACATAATATATGCAATATATGTATTATTCCTCATATCAACTATAAGTCTTGTTTGCGCTCTAGTCTCTAAGATACTAAAGCTAGAAAATACCACATATATATTTCTAGGAACGGAGTATTTATTTTAGAAAAAATATATTTATCACTGTTTTTTAATTATTTTAATACCGGATCCGGTTCAAATAGGTTAGTTCTATTTTTTAATGATCTTAATGAATGTACGTCTATATAAAGTTACTCTGAATAAAATCCTATATATTATTTACTCAAATCAGATATCTGTCTTTTATATCACTGAATGAAATTATTACACTTCTAGTAACTTACATCTTTTACTTACATTTTTTAATATAGTTTCATGCAATTATCATTATACTAGGCAAGATTTAGACTGAGTATATCTGATCCAGAGCTACTCCAGTCGCACTGCAAACTATACAAATATCCCCATGTTCTAATAACTATCTTTTTAGTTACAGGTGTTTTTTTCTGAGGTAAAACCACAGTTTATAGTGCTTTCTTTGCCGTTAATAGTTCACACCAGTACTTAGGGTATATTTGTAAGTTGCTCCTCCAAAAGCAACTATCATAATTGTCCACTAGCTATAACAACTTGCAGTGACCATTATTCTAATAGTGGCTGGTATCCAGCAGAGGATCATCAGCTGGTGTGTGTAGCAGGAGGAAGACGACTTTAGCGGGTATACCCAGTCCTTGGGGTACCAAGTCCTGCTACAATTGTCTGGCAGCAGTGGGATCTGGTTCCTCCTTATGGAGCAGTTCCAAACCACTAGTGGAACCTCGATAGAGACATTGGCCATTATCCTGCATCAGCCAAAAATAACAAATGGGAAACAGTGAACAGCAGAACTCATGGAGGGCAATCAAACCAGCACTCATTCAGCTGCCTCATCCATGGAGAAGTGCCAGAAACAAGGATAATAGAGACTAGTTTTCTTTGGGACTAACCCTTCAGCCAAAGATGCCCGGGTGATAAGAGCTGTGGTCAAAGCTCAGGTCAAGGTGGAAATGGCGGTTGAATTCCAGTCGAGATTGTAGGCAACTCTGGCCCAGTTCGATGGCTCTGGGATGAACTGGCCTGGAAGGATATGATTTGACTGAAACTGTGGTACAAGGCTCTCCAGTTCGAACAGGACTACCAGGGGAAGTAACTTCCTACTCCAGAGCAGCAATACTGGCTCCAGATGGATCTATGAATGCCGTTCCTGGGAAAGCAGCCCTGGGAGGAATGGATTACCAAATTAGACAGGTTGGTCCAGATAGAGATGTAGGTGGACAAAGGGTACTGGACACTGCGGTGGTATGCTGCACAGGTGTATCCGGAGTAGGAGACGGATAATCCTACCGATGGCTATGACTTTGGCAGCCCTAGATTGCTATTTGAAAGTCTCACACAGGACCCCTACTGTGGGAGTACGGCAGAGTGGCGTCAGGAGGACATACTGGAACATTGAGAGCTGAACCTTAGAGAATTACCCGGGCTGAGGGACGATCTGGATTACCTAGCTGCCCACAAATGGGAGTTAGAAAAGGCATATAAAAAGCTGTTACATGTCATTCAGCAGCATGCCTCAGAGTCTGCAGAGGGCTATCGTGTAGAGATTGGGGATTTATTGTACTATTTCTCAGAGGAGTGGCAACTGGGAATAAGCTACCAAGAGCTACTAGACCAAAATAAGCAGCTTGTTTGGCCCAGATCTTATGGTCTTGGACAAGGGAGCCACACTAGCAGAAGCACTGGCAACAGGGCAGAGTGCCAATGGTCTCTTCCCAGCACCTCGGATATCTTTGGAGTCCCAGGGAGAGGAGGTAGTTGACCTCTTTCCCCAACCACAGGATCCAGAGATTGAGAATTTAATAGACTTTTCCTCCAAGGTGGCAACAGGGCAGAGCTCCAATGGCCTCTGCCTAGCACCAGATCTGGGAAGCCAGGGAGAGGAGGTAGTCGACCTCTCTTCATAGTAGCAGAGCCAGTTCCAGGGAGATGAGGTAGCCAACCTCTCTCCTCAGTGGTAGATCCAGTTCCAGGGAGAGGAGGTAACCGACCTCTCTTCACAGCACCAGAACCACCAGTTCCAGGGAGAGGAGGTAGCCGATCTCTCTCCCCAGCGGCAGAGCCAGTTTCAGGGAGAGGAGGTAGCTGACCTCTCTCCCCAGTGGCAGAGCGGTTTCCTGGGAGAGGAGGTAGCCAACCTCCCTCCCCAGCAGCCAAACAGGTTCCAGGAAGAGAAAATAGTCAAGGAGGTCAGCATTTTCACTCTCTAGTCGCAGTGGCCAACAAACAAAATGGAGTAGAGTTTGGGACTGGGCCATCCGACTAACTCAGGTCCATACCAGTGGGAGCTCTGGTACCTTGATAGTCTACCCTGGGGGGGGGGGTGAAAATGTAATGGAAGCCTCGGTTACTTTTTTACTTGGAGAGGACTGCAGGTCAGCTGTGTTTTCTGTGCAATAAAGCAGTTCCTATTTGACCCTCAAGCATTCAGTCTCAGCTAATGTTCTTGGGGGTAGCTATAACAACTTGCAGTGGCTATTATTCTAATAGTGGCTGGTATCCAGCAGAGGATCATCAGCTGGTGTTTAGCAGGAGGAAGCCGACTTTAGTGGGTATACCCGGTCTGGGGTTCCGAGTCCCGCTACACTGTGTACAGAATTAGCTGGACCTCTGGTCTGATCCAAACCACTCATTTATTAGGAGACATTTGCTAGCTATCTATAGCGTTAGTGTGTAAAATAGATTTATCTGGACCTCTGGTCTGATACAAACCATTAACTTCTTAGGAGACATTTACTAGTTATCTATAGCGTTACTGTGGAAAATAGATTTATCTGGACCTCTGGTCTGATACAAACCACTAACTTCTTAGAAGACATTTACTAGTTATCTATAGGGTTACTGTGTACACTAGATTTAGCTGGACTTCTGGTCTGATCCAAACCACTCATTTATTAGGAGACATTTGCTAGTTAGCTATAGCGTTAGTGTGTAAAATAGATTTATCTGGACCTCTGGTCTGATACAAACCACTAACTTCTTAGGAGACATTTACTAGTTATCTATAGGGTTACTGTGTATAGTAGATTGAGCTGGATCTCTGGTCTGATACAAACCACTCATTTATTAGGAGACTTTGATAGTTATCTATAGGGTTACTGTGTACACTAGATTTAGCTGGATCTCTTGTCTGATACAAACCACTAATTTATTAGGAGACATTTACTAGTTATCTATAGGGTTACTGTGTACAGTAGATTTAGCTGGACCGCTGGTCTGATACAAACCACTCATTTATTAGGAGACATTTACTAGTTATCTATAGGGTTACTGTGTACAGTAGATTTAGCTGGATCTCTGGTCTGATACAAACCACTAACTTCTTAGGAGACATTTACTAGTTATCTATAGCGTTACTGTGTAAAAATAGATTTATCTGGACCTCTGGTCAGCAAGCGGTTTTGGTTCCTGGAGCTCATTACAGTTTGACAATTTACTTTCTAGTCATTATAATGGGCACTGGGTTGTAACAGGAAGTGGACCAGAAGAAGATGACCCAGGTATAACAAGAGGCAGTTTGTAAATGGGTTCTATGGTTTGTTGAGGATTTAAAGGCCTCTGTTACAATATTTTTGAGGTATTAAGTTTTATGGGGTTTAGTTTTATATTTGTATTATTTGGAGCATTATCCTGCTTGACATTTTATAATTTATTTTCCAGATCCACAATGAAGTGGATATCTTAAAGAGACTCAACCACCCGAACATAGGTAAGAGACAAACTGTTACCTATCCAGCTCATCTCACACTCTCATTAATACAACCGCTATATATAACCCAGAGGGTATCTAACCACTGACTTCTCTCTTCTTTACAGTGACTTTCTATGAAGCCTTTCATGAGGCCGACAAATATTATATTGTTATGGAATTACATAAATGGAGGTACGTCCCCCTCTAACCTTGAGCTTCACCCGAGATCAATTACACATCACGCCCCTCTCCTGATGTATAATTTGGCTTTAGTATTGTGTGTTGCTTAAAGTGGACAGTCTAGTCAAAATAAACTTTCATGATTCAGATATGGCATTTCATTTTAAACAACTTTCAAATTTACTTTTAGCATCAAATTTGTTCTCTTGGTATTCTTTGTTGAAAGCTAAAACCTAGGTAGCTGATATGTTAATTTCTAAGCCCTTGAAGGCCGCCACTTATTATACCGTGCATTTTGACAGTTTCTTTTTTTCTTTATAGCTAGACAGCGCTAGTTCATGTGTGTCATATAGATAACATTGTGCTCACTCCTGCAGAGTTACTTAGAGTCAGCACTGACTGGCTAAAATGTAAATCTGTCAAAAGAACTGAAATAAGAGGGCAGTCTGCAGAGGCTTAGGATACAACGAATCACAGAGGTAAAATGTGTATTAATATTACAGTGTTGGTTATGCAAAACAGGGTAATTGGTAATAAAGGGATTATCTATATTTTGAAACAATAAAAATTCTGGAGTAGGACTGTCCCTTTAATAAACAGCGCCATATTGTTGTGTAGATTTATAGGTCCAATGCTTTTCCTTGTATCCCATCATATAATTTGTTTTAATATTTCTACTTGTATTTCTCTTCCTTTGACTTTTTTGGGGTAATTTTCTGTGACTCTGTTCTCTCCTTACTTTGTATGATGCTCAGCAGCTTTTTATTAGTGCTAATCATTTTCTCTCTAGCTGCACCTTTATTTTAGTTTTAGTTTGGTTATTTATTATTTCCTCCCCATGTTATCTACCTCCTGATTGGTTGATATCACAAGCCATTTCCCGCCCCCTTACTTACTGTAATGTTATTATATTTTCCCTTCCAAACTTACGTATCCTGGACACAGGAGACCTGCATGACCAACTGCGCCATCATGGTCCGATGACTGAGAACATCGCCCGACCCTTATTTCAGCAGGTCGCCTCTGCTATTTCGTGCCTTCATAACAATGGGATTGTTCACAGGGACATAAAAGTAAGTGAAGAAATATAAATAATAACTAACAACTGTTTAGTAAGATCCACATGTGCAATTTTATAGTAACTCCTTTACAAGCCTGATGGGTAAGGGTTATAGGATGAGTAGAATGATTCCTTATAGATAACAAGGTATTTCCTTTTGTAGCCCAAGAACATTTTGCTCAACACCAGCAATATCATAAAATTGACCGATTTTGGCTGCAGCACTTTTCATGACGGCCAAAACCTCACCACACGTTGCGGCACTCCCAAATATATGCCGCCAGAGCTTTACGGCGAATGTTCATATGACGGCCAAACAGCTGATGTTTGGTCTCTTGGAGTTACACTACATAAGATTTTGACCAATAGATTAGCTATTTCTAAGCCTGATCTAAAAGTAAGTACCTACAGAAATCCTGACCTTCTGAGTAAATTCATCAGACATCATTTGTGTGTCATAGCAGAGAAATAGAATTTATTACTTTACAGATAAAGAGAGCAGCATTTGTCATATTTTGTTTGAGAATGACGATAAACCTTGTTAACCTTCCCTTTCTTTCGCTTTTATTAGGCGATTGCAGCCGGCGTTCCAGGCGTTGAATACCAAGTACCGCAGAATTTAACATCAGACTGCAGGGGGCTTCTTGGAAAAATGCTAAACAACATCCCACAAAATAGGTGGACATTAGAGGTAACATCCAAATTGTCATCATTGTATATAACTTCACACCTTTCTCACAGAAGCGCACAATCTGATAAGTGACTTGCTAATACTCATCAACGCCGCATATTACTGATAGGTGAAAGCTGAACAAGTGGATTCTTTGAGAACTCACCAGTCACAGGTTCTTACAGACAGATGTCGCATCACTATACACCTGTATATTAGTTATTTCATCCAACGACTGTTTTCATGTGAAGTGCCAGACATGACCCTAGTGACAATTTACGTTATAACAATCTATTTCCTCTAATGTATTAATAATTCCACATCTAAAATGAATGTTAGTAGTAAGGCAATGACATTATTTCTGTAATGAAAATGTAATTATATCATAGCAAATCCTGAAGTCACCATGGCTGCAAAAGCTGAAGAAGATCAGACCCAGAAACCAGGTATGACATCAGTTTCACCTAACTTCACAAAAGGTTTGGAAAACAGCACACCTGTCTTTTGGTTGAGGGGCACGGAATATAGGACTTGCCACGTTCAAATTGTAATCCAATAGCAAAAGAAAGGTATTCCAGCCTCCAAAGTTAAAAAAGACCTTTATTGTTTCACATAGGGTCCAGAGAGCAAAACGTATGTTTTTCTCTCTGGACCCTATGTGAAACAATAAAGGTCTTTTTTAACTTTGGAGGCTGGAATACCCTTCTTTTGTTATCAGTTTCACCTAATCAGGATGTTAAAAGAAGAATCTTTCTGGATAGAGAATAGATGTCTGCATGCACTTTATATATATACACACCAAGGGGCCAATTTATCAATCTAAAGACCGCTGCTCCATAACAGGTCCGCCTGCTCTGAGGCTGCGGACAGAAATCAACCAGATCCTATACGATCGGGTTGATTGACACCCCTCTGCTAGCGGCCGTGAATCTGCAGGGGGCGGCATTGTACCAGCAGTTCACAAGAACTGCTGGTGCAATGATAAATGCCGGCAGCGTATGCTGTCGGAATTTATTGATGTGCGGCGGACATGATACGCTACATCGCATCATGTCCGCTCGCACATAATAAATATACCCCATAGAATATATGTGCAGTATGTTGTAGCTAATCAGACTGTTTTTAACCCCTTTGCTACCGGGAAATTCAGAGAAGAACGTGCCCAAAATAACAGAGCTTTTTTTTTAGCATTTTGCTATCAACTCAATTTAAACAGAAATAGAGACTTGTCCTTTATTTATTTGTTTACCTATCAAACCTATATATTTTTTTTAAGTATACAACCCAAGGTATTGATCTAGGCCTATTTTGCTATATTTCATGCCACCATTCCCCCACCAAATGCGATCATATTAAAAAAATAGCGTTTTCACAAACTTTGGGTTTCTCACTGAAATTATTTACAAACAGCTTGTGCAATCGTGACACAAATGACTGTAAAAGCTTCTCTGGGAGCCCCTTTGTTTAGAAATGTCAGACAGACAAGGCTTTGCCATTGGTTTTTGGTAATTAGAAGGCAGCTAATTGCAGCTGCGCACCACACTTCTATCATTCCCTGCAGTGAAGGTTAATCATATCTCCAAATAAGATTTGCACCCCTATAAATCCTTTTGCAAAATTGATCACTTTTGGCATCATTAAAAAAACAAATTCCTTCTGTAATTACTTTACTTTCTCAGTAAGTCAAGTTGGTGGATTCCAATCTAACTACTTTTGGCACTCATCCAGTACAAAGGGGGTCATAAAAGAACCGGATCTACTGGGTCAAATATAAATGTGTTATTTCTCTATGGGCAGAGAGACAAAGTACCCTGAGAATATTCTTAATTATTTATTTTTACAATTCTATCTGGGTACCGGGGACATACAGCCCATAACAGCTCCCGGCTAATGCAGTCAATAACAAATATCTTTGGTATTTAGGTAATGAGTGCAGGAATATGTGTAGTAATGGTGCATATTTACTGCATAACCATCTATAATCTGTGCCCTCTAGATACCCCAGCCATGGACAGCGCCTTACCATCAGGCTGCACTATTGAGGAGGTACACACTAGCCCATCTCTGGTGAGTATTTGTATTTCCTGATTCTGTGAGGTTCGTGTAATTCTACCCCACCAGGCGAGCCGGATAATGTGTCATGATATATTATATTATCTATACATTAGAGCAGTGATTTTTAACCTTTTTTTTGCTGTGGCACACTTTTTTACATTAAAAAATCCTGTGGCACACCACCATCCCAAAATTTTAAAAAAATCACACATTGTAGCCTAATACAGCATATATATATATATATAAACATACACACAAACACACACATACTGTATGTATTGTGCTGTTATGCCATGCCTCCTACAAACTACCCCTGCACTGGGAGTAAAAAACAAGCAAAGTTTAAAAAATATGTCACACTGTTGTCAGTCTGCCGTGGCACACCTGAGGATCTCTCACGGCACACTAGTGTGCCACGGCACACTGGTTGAAAAACACTGCATTAGAGCCACTCCCTAATGCAAATAACCAGCTTGTACCAAATAGATTCTCACATGACTGATTTAATGACATCTATAGATCATACACATTAGCAAAGCTTCATGGGTAAATCTGCAAAGTATTGTGACTTTCTCCTTATATAATAATATTATGTGCTCATATTACTGTATTTCTGTTCCCCTCTATCCATTTACCTCCTGTCGCTTTACCTTTTGTTTTTCTCCTTTATTTCCTTTACAATGTTAACACTGTCTATTTCTCCACTAGAACGGGGAACTTCCAATACCCACCGATGGGAGCTCTGACGAAGATAGGTGAGATATCAGATACCTCTTAATCACCTATAGCACTGTAGTACTTACAAAGGAAAACTCTTCTACTAAGTTACTCATGGCCTATTAAACAAGCCATAGAAATATTTCACCTGTACATATAAAGACCAAATTATCCTACTTTCAACAATTGACAACTATTAGCTAAAATTTGTCCCCTATTTCCCCATACTTTGTTTTTCTTATATATATTACATTATTTATGGAATGAAAGATCCTGTATAAATAATATTTAGATTTAATTGTTAATTTGTCACATACAGAAACCTAAGTCAGGACCCGTTACTTAGCCCAACTGCAAGTGACCAGCAGTCGGGATGGGGGATAGTGTGGGAGACCCTCAAAAGATGCTGCTGCTGTAGAAAATAATTCCAGATGGGTGCCCAGCAGCAACTAACATCTGTGCATGTGCAATTAACATCTAGCACTAGAAGACCTTAGCTCACACCAACAACAGCTGGCTAACAACATCAAGCCCCACAATATCAGGACCCTAACTAACTTCTGGCTATCAAAACCTAGCCCTTAAAACATCAGGACCCTCACCAACGCCCATAAGATCTGGCTATCAACACCAAGCTCTATAACATCCAAACCCTCACCGCCAATAACATCTGGCTAACAACACCTCACCCTGCAACATCAAAACCCTCACCGCCAATAACATCTGGCTAACATCAAAAACCCTCACCGCCAATAACATCTGGCTAACATCAAAACCCTCACCGCCAATAACATCTGGCTAACATCAAAACCCTCACTGCCAATAACATCTGGCTAACATCAAAACCCTCCCCGCCAATAACATCTGGCCCAGAAGCCAATAACATCTGGCTAACATCAACACCCTCACCGCCAATAACATCTGGCTAACATCAAAACCCTCACCGCCAATAACATCTGGCTAACATCAAAACCCTCCCTGCCAATAACATCTGGCCCAGGAGCTAATAACATCTGGCCCTGGAAAATGCCAATAACATCTGGCCCAGGAGCTAATAACATCTGGCCCTGGAAAATGCCAATAACATCTGGCCCAGGAGCTAATAACATCTGGCCCTGGAAAACCTTCACCCTCCTCATCTATGCCAACAAGAAATGATGCAGAATGTTATGTACAATCTGGGCCCTAAAGAACTTCATCATCCTCATCTATGCCAACCACAACTGGCACAGAAGCTGAAACATCAAGCACAGCACAACGTTAGAAGAGAATGTTGAGAGAGACAGGTAAGTCCAAGGGCCACAGGATAAGGGACAGACTTTCTGGGTGTAATCTTGAAAGCTATACACAAATGTCTTGATAAATGCACAATCATTGTTCTGTCACTTTGTCATTTTTAGATGTTAAAGGGATAGTCTAGTCAAAATTAAATGTTCATGATTCAGATAGGGCAGCAATTTTAAGCAACTTTCTAATTTACTCCTATTATCATTTCTTCTTTGTTGGCTGGAATCTTTATTTGAAAAAGTAGAAATATAAGCTTAGCATCTGTCCCAGTTTTGGTTCAGAAACGGGATAGCAAATGATGATTGGTGGCTATTTATTATTTAACAGAAATAGATAGATAGATAGACAGACAGACTGATAATATAGATAACTCTCTAATTTAACTAAGGCATGTGCAGAAAAAACATAGCTCTTTCTTTGAAGGGAAATGAAACCCAATTCTTTTTTTCATGATTCAGATAGAGAAGGAATTTTAAGCAACTTTCTAATTTACTCATCCATTTTTCTTCGTTCTCTTGGTATCTTTATTTGAAAAGGCAGGAATGTAAGCTTAGGAGCTAAATTTAGCTGCCAATCAGCTTCAATTAAATTAAATTAAATTAAATTTCATAATAGGAGTAAATTAGAAAGTTGCTTAAACATCGCTGCTCTATCTGAATCATTAAGGAAAACATTTGGGTTTAGTGTCCCTTTAAGTTCCCGATTTATGCTGCACAATTATTTATGCAAATGTATGCTAATGATCTGTATGCTAATGCTCTGTATGCTAATGATCTGTATGCTAATGATCTATATGCTAATGATCTTGACAGGAAAAGGCAGCAGCACTATCTGTCGGTTCAGATTTATTATGTCCTAGGCAGATGTAGATTAAATAATAAAGTTTACGTCACTGAATATGATGTGGCCTCTAAAGCTTTTTGAAAGGAACCAACCATTGAGGTGTCGTTAATTCATCATCTTGGTCTAATGGTTTTACACCTTGACAATAATATTTTAGTTCTTTTTGACCAATTAAACAATAAAATAACCCTCATTTTCTTTAACAACTGGCAAATATAATCAAATGTTATCCCACGTTTCTTTTATACTTCTTAGCTTTAGGTCAAGCAAATTATTTATGAAATTAGATAACCTGGGTACATTCAGATTGTAATTGTTATTTTTTCATTACCAGCATCACCAGTGAGAATCACAGATTTCACTTCTTGAGTAAGTGGGAAGAAAAGTACCAGATAAAGGAGAATCTGGAAGGCCATCAATACAAGTTGCTGTTGCTGCATAAAACAAGAGCAGTTGGGGGAACGTCTCACAGGAACCGTCACCATGACAACTATTTTGCCAGCTCTTGGTGAGCCCATTGCACTTCACTGAACGTCACAGTAATCACCAACCACCAGCGCTTGATTCACTACTGTAAATGGCGCCTGATGATGATGTCATCTTGTTCCTGCTGTAACTCAGCTGTGATGTCAAACAGGACCCATGAAGGAGACCTGGATTCTGCACAGCATGTTTTGTGTGAGCAGAGAAAGCAATTACAGAGCGGGAGCCCCCTGCAAGGCACAATAAAACTTTATTTATAAACGTGTTTAGCAAAGAAGCCTATTTCACCCTCAGCCTCATGTAGAAGCTTTTCTGAAGAAGACTTCTGTCAGCCACATGAAAACTTACTGACCTCTAAAGCCTCTAGTGGTTTAAATGAATGTTAAAGTAATTTATATAACTGTTAAAATGTTGTAAAATATCTAAATACAAAATAAAGGTTTTGAAAAACATGTAATATTATGATTTGCTTTAGCATTGTTTGGCAGACCAGGACCACACTCATTGAAAAGTTTTTTTGAATGTTGTTTATCTTATTTACTTTGTTCTCTAACCATATGAGCTCCTGTACTGACCAATAAATCTCTGCAATGCTCTCCAGCCTCCGAAGGGAAGGAGGACAAACTACAAAGTTTAGATATAAATAATAGTAAAAGCAGGCAAAATAACTAACGAAAGTACAAAGTTGTTTCAGTATGCGTAGTTAAAGGGATATTTAACCCATTTTTTCCCCGTTCATGATTCATATAGAGCTTGCCATTTTAAACAACTTTCCAATGCATTTGTATTATCAAATTTGTTTTTGTTCTATGTGTATCCTTTGTTGAAAAGCTCCCAGTAGTGCATTACTGCTCCTTCAGCAAACAAGAGAATAAAGCAAATAATAGAAATAAATTGGAAAGTTGTTTAAAATGGTAAGATCTATTCTATCTGAACAATGTGGGTTTCATTTCCCTTTAAACACTGTGGGCTAGATTACAAGTGAAGCGCAAATTAATGCTCCCACTCAGGCATTAGGGAAAAAAAAAAGGAATGCAAAGGGCTTTTACATATATATGCAAACATATAGATATCTAATATGTGTACACGTGTATTTATATATGTATTTACTGTATATTTACTGGTGAACCGCTTGCCGACGGCATACACTGGTGAACCGCTTGCCGACGGCATACACTGGTTGAACCGCTTGCCGACGGCATACACTGGTGAACCGCTTGCCGACGGCATACACTGGTGAACCGCTTGCCGACGGCATACACTGGTGAACCGCTTGCCGACGGCATACACTGGTGAACCGCTTGCCGACGGCATACACTGGTGAACCCGCTTGCCGACGGCATACACTGGTGAACCGCTTGCCGACGGCATACACTGGTGAACCGCTTGCCGACGGCATATACTGGTGAACCGCTTGCCGACAGCATACACTGGTGAACTGCTTGCAGACAGTATACACTTGTGAACTGCTTGCCGACATTGAAATGTCTTTTGAATGATGTTTATCTTATTTACTTTGTTCTCTAACCATATGAGCTCCTGTACTGACCAAGAAATCTCTGCAATGCTCTCCAGCCTCCGAAGGGAAGGAGGACAACTACAAAGTTTAGATATAAAATAATAGTAAAAGCAGGCAAACTAACTAACGAAAGTGCAAAGTTGTTTTTCAGTATGCGTAGTTAAAGGGATATTTAACCCATTTTTTTCGTTCATGATTCCGATAGAGCTTGCCATTTTAAACAACTTTCCAATGTATTTGTATTATCACATTTGTTTTGTTCTATTTGTATCCTTTGTTGAAAAGCTCCCAGTAGTGCATTACTGTTCCTTCAGCAAACAAGAGAATAAAGCAAATAATAGAAATAAATTGGAAAGTTGTTTAAAATGGTAAGATCTATTCTATCTGAATCATGTGGGTTTCATTTCCCTTTAAACACTGTGGCTAGATTACAAGTGAAGCACAAATTAATGCTCCCACTCAGGTGTTAGGGGGGGGAAAAAAGGAATGCAAAGGGCTTTAACATATATATGCAAACATATAGATATCTAAATATGTGCACACGTGTATTTATATATGTAGGTGTTTTACTGTATATTTACTGTACATATGTAACATTCCAATGTAAATGCAATTTAATTGTAAATATAGATTAATAAAAAACGGAAGGGGACTGCACTCTCAGGGGCCCATTTGTCATCGGTCTGTCCGACATGATCGGCTCAGCGAATCATGTCCGACAGCCATCAATGAATGCCGACGGCATACACTGGTGAACTGCTTGCCGACGGCATACACTGGTGAACTGCTTGCCGACGGCATACACTGGTGAACTGCTTGCCGACGGCATACACTGGTGAACTGCTTGCCGACGGCATACACTGGTGAACTGCTTGCCGACGGCATACACTGGTGAACTGCTTGCCGACGGCATACACTGGTGAACTGCTTGCCAACAGCATACACTGGTGAACTGCTTGTGCAATGCAGCCCCCTGCAGATTCAGGGGGTGTCAATCAACCCGATCATATAGGATCGGGCGGATTGCAGACCACAGCCTCAGAGCCAACGCACCAGTTATGAAGCAGCAGTCTTAAGACCGCTGCTTCATAACTGCTGTTTCCGGCGAGCCTGAAGGCTCGTGCGGAAACCGGGGCTCAGGAGCCATTTGGCCCTTGATAAATTGGCCCCTCAGACCAAACTGGGTACACATCCCATGACCCTGCAACATGCACAGCCCTGGGTGCTCAATAGCACTCTCAGGAAGCTGCAGTGTCCCAGGCAGGGTTGGGTGCAAGGCCCATAGGGAAAATGACAAAACAAATTAATACAGCACACAGAGGAAGTCCAGCACTCAGCAAAGATTAAAAGCAAAAATGGAAAAGTTAGTAATTTTCCCCTATGGGCCTTGCACCAAGACCTCCCTGGGGTTAACTGCCTGGGACTCTGGGGACACTGCAGCTTCCTGAGAGTGCTATTGAGCCCCACTGCTGGGAGCCCAGTGGTGTATCTGCTGTGTGCTACTAGGAGCCCGGTGTGTATCTGCTGTGTGCTACTAGGAGCCCGGTGTGTATCTGCTGTGTTGCTACTAGGAGCCCAGTGTGTATCTGCTGTGTGCTACTAGGAGCCCAGTGTGTATCTGCTGTGTGCTACTAGGAGCCCGGTGTGTATCTGCTGTGTGCTACTGGGAGCCCGGTGTGTATCTGCTGTGTGCTACTGGGAGCCCGGTGTGTATCTGCTGTGTGCTACTGAGGAGCCCGGTGTGTATCTGCTGTGTGCTGCTGGGAGCCCGGTGTGTATCTGCTGTGTGCTGCTGGGAGCCCGGTGTGTATCTGCTGTGTGCTGCTGGGAGCCCGGTGTGTATCTGCTGTGTGCTGCTGGGAGCCCGGTGTGTACCTGCTGTGTGCTGCTGGGAGCCCGGTGTGTACCTGCTGTGTGCTGCTGGGAGCCCGGTGTGTATCTGCTGTGTGCTGCTGGGAGCCCGGTGTGTATCTGCTGTGTGCTACTAGGAGCCCGGTGTGTATCTGCTGTGTGCTACTAGGAGCCCGGTGTGTATCTGCTGTGCGCTGCTGGGAGCCCGGTGTGTATCTGCTGTGTGCTGTTGGGAGCCCGGTGTGTATCTGCTGTGTGCTGCTGGGAGCCCGGTGTGTATCTGCTGTGTGCTACTTGGAGCCCAGTGTGTATCTGCTGTGTGCTACTAGGAGCCCGGTGTGTATCTGCTGTGTGCTACTAGGAGCCCGGTGTGTATCTGCTGTGTGCTACTAGGAGCCCGGTGTGTATCTGCTGTGTGCTGCTGGGAGCCCGGTGTGTATCTGCTGTGTGCTGTTGGGAGCCCGGTTGTGTATCTGCTGTGTGCTGTTGGGAGCCCGGTGTGTATCTGCTGTGTGCTGTTGGGAGCCCGGTGTGTATCTGCTGTGTGATGTTGGGAGCCCGGTGTGGTATCTGCTGTGTGCTGCTGGGAGCCCGGTTGTGTATCTGCTGTGTGCTGCTAGGAGCCCGGTGTGTATCTGCTGTGTGCTTGCTAGGAGCCCGGTGTGTATCTGCTGTGTGCAGCTGGGAGCCCGGTGTGTATCTGCTGTGTGCAGCTGGGAGCCCGGTGTGTATCTGCTGTGTGCTGCTGGGAGCCCGGTGTGTATCTGCTGTGTGCTGCTGGGAGCCCGGTGTGTATCTGCTGTGTGCTGCTGGGAGCCCGGTGTGTTTCTGCTGGGTGCAGCTGGGAGCCCGGTGTGTATCTGCTGTGTGCTGCTGGGAGCCCGGTGTGTATCTGCTGTGTGCTGCTGGGAGCCCGGTGTGTATCTGCTGTGTGCTGCTGGGAGCCGGTGTGTATCTGCTGTGTGCTGCTTAGGAGCCCGGTGTGTATCTGCTGTGTGCTGATGTGGGCGTGATAGCAACGGAGGTGATAGCCGAGAGCCGGAACGGGGTAAGCACAAGGGCTGAGTAAATCGCTCGTCTGCGATCTCACTTACAACCCATTATACAGCACCTTAAGGCAGTGTAACTGCATCGCACACTCCCGGTAACAGCTGCTATACAACTGCGCAGATGTATATCCGGCAGAGAAGGGGTAACAGATAAAGCAGCATATTCCTACCACAATGCACACTGGCTCTAATATCCAATTGGCCTTTAATTAAACAGAAAAGCTCCTAAATAAATAGCACTATAAAAGGCCTGAGGATACAAATAACCGGAATTTGTACCCAGAAAGTATAACAGCGTTTAAAATACAGTCTATAGCAGCAACTCAGCTAAATAAATAAATATTAAGCAAAATACACAGAAGCAGGCAGAAACTGGCACAGGCTTAAAACAACAGATTGAGGTTGAGACCACGCTCATAACGTCAACTCCTTATAGAGTAAATTGCAAGCTATTTTCAACATATATTAAAATGGCGGCCAGATGATTACCCAGGCAAGACAAACCTGGTAAAAACCAGGCAATAGCAACAACTAAACTGAATAATTTCTTTAAAGTCCTTGAAACTGCTGATGATCCTGTAGATCCATCTTCAGATCCAGATAACATTCAACCAGATGTGGAATCTTCTAGCCTAACAACACAAGAACCCTTAACAAGAGCAGATATAGAAAATCTCCCAACGAAGGTAGACTTCGCATCTCTTATAGCTCAAGTGGGGAAAATGATTAAAGATGGCCTCAAGGAAGTAAAAAAAAAGACCTCTCTGAACTGGAGGAGAGGGTAATGCATGTTGAAGATGAAGTGGAACAGATTAACAATGTATCAGATCTTCATGATAGAACACTAGAAGCACAAGACTCCATAATTCAGCAAATGCAACTTCAATTAGAAGATCTAGATAACCGGGGGCGTCGCAGTAATATCAGGATCCGAGGCGTAACAGAAAAAAATTACTGCGCAACAAATACCACAGTACTTACAGAACTTGGTCCAGTTTCTATTACATTCCGCAGAAACCCCCAATATACACATTGAAAGGGCACATAGAGCTCTTCGGCCCAAACCACCCGAGGGCAAGCCCCCCAGAGACATTATATTGAAGTTTCAGTCCTTCACTGATAAAGAAAATATAATGACTGCTTCCAGACAGATGAGACAAATCACTTATGAAGGCGATAACATACAAATTTATGCAGACTTGAGCAATATCACCTTGAACAGACGCAGAGAGGCTAGATATCTGACACAACACCTGCAGGATCTAAAGATACCATATAGATGGGGTTTTCTTTTCTGCATCAGACTCATACAGGGTTCGATGATAGCAACTTACAGAACCCCAGATGATCTGTCAGACTTCTGTTGACAACTCAACATACCAGAGCTGTCTCTACCACCGTTGGATAAATCAACAGATCCGAAGTCTCAGGATGTCACATCAGACCTAAAACCCCAGAGACAGCCCTGGAACAGGGTTAACAGGAAGAGACCACAACCAACTCCATGTTTCAAGGACCCGGACACCAACCCTACCTGAAGCCAGAAAGACAATGTAACTTTGTTTATCTCCTTTTTCAGGTTTATTTTTCCCTTACAGGTGTTCTCCACATTTGAACCAGGACTATGAGTAGGTCCAAATTTGGCACGCCAAGTTGGGTGAGTATAACCGCTCCATAATTTACATCAGTTGCAGAGCAGGTATTCATTATCCTTATATATGTAAGTTCTAACATTCACTGTATTTCCACTATACAGGAAGTAGCTGATACTCCCATGTTCGTAACTGTTAATGAACAGGGATGTGTCCCCTATGATTATGAGTATTGTATATGGATATATACAACTGTTAAGTTTGTTATGTTTGTTTTTTTTGTTCAATTGTTTGTTAAGGTTTTGGTGGTTAAAGTAGAATCAATTGTGCACAATTTTCATGGGCAAGCTAGAATCCTACAGGAATATTGCAGGGCTACACAGAAGCCTTTACTCAGCCTAGTATCAATAGCATTTCATGTCAGTAAGCATACAGAAGAAAGTATAGATCTAGTACAACACATTAATGGATTCTAGAAAAATAAGAATATTATCCCAGAATACTAAAGGGTTGAATTCCCCAACAAAAAGGTCAATAGCTATGAATTGGTTTGCCAAACAGAAAGGCGAAATTGTGTTTCTTCAGGAAACCCACTTTAAGCGTACATCAGAACTCAAATTCACATCTAGACACTACCCTACGGGTCATTTCTATTTTCACACGTATAAAAAGAAAAATGGAGTGGAAATTCTCCTTCATAAATCTATACGATTACAAAACATCACTAACATATTCTGATCCCGAGGGAAGATTCATAATACTAGTAGGAGAATTATTCAACAGGCCAATTACATTAGCAAATATATACGCTCCAAACACAGGTCAAGCAAAATTCTTTAAGAGAATCACAAGGAAACTACTGGAGGTAGCTAAGGGGACCACAATACTTTCAGGAGATTTTAATGTAGCATTAAACCCTAAATTAGACTGCTCCCTAGCTAAAAGTTCACTATCCAATTGCACTATTAAAACACTGTCTGAGATCCACTTCACTGTTAGATGTCTGGAGAATCAAACACCCGACCCAAAGATCATACACCTCTTTTCACACCCCAATAAAACACACTCAAGACTGGATTATATATGTATTGATCAGTTAAACCTAGCATGATAATAGATGCAGATATTACACCAACCTCTTGGTCGGATCATTCCGCGGTTGTGATAACCATGGAGGTGGCCAGAAAGACCAACAAGGGACTTCTGTTGGAGATTGGATAATACCCTCTGCTTCAGACTCAGATCTCTGATAAAATATCTAGAACTTTTAATGAATATTTTGAGCACAATAGGTCCCTACAGTCCTCATCCACGGTAGTATGTGAAGCGCACAAAGCCGTAATTAGGGGGGAAGTCATTAAGCAGAAAGCACTCCTTATTAAATTATACAACCAGGAATACACTAAATAATACAACAACTTAAAGAGAATGAAAAATCCATATGGATAACCCAGATGCCCCAGATAGTTTATAGTAACCTTACCAAAGTAAGACAAGAACTAAATAAACTTCTAACTAAGGAGTCACATAAAAAATCATTTTATCTGAAAAAAATATACTTTACGGAAGGTAATAGAACAGGCCCGTTGTTAGCTAGAGCTCTGAGGAAAAAAACACTAGATAACTATATACACAAAATGATAGATGAAAAGAATAAAGAAATCTTCGACTGCAAGGGCATAGCGAATTCCTTTAGCAAATATTATCAGAAACTGTATAACCTCACATCAGGGGACACCACACACATACGGGACCTAATAGATAATTATATTAAAAAAGCGCATCTTCCTACACTATCTGAACAAGTAGCCAAGTCCTTGGACGAACCCATCACGGAGCAAGAAGTTGCTGAGGCCATTAAGAGTTTCCCCACCCAAAAAAGTCCAGGCCCAGATGGTTTAACAAATATGTACTATAAAAAATTTCAGCAAATTTTAATTCCACACTTAACAAACTTATTTAACTCTCTGGATGGTGAGAACCATTTGTCCCCATTGTCCCTAGAAGCACATATTACTGTCCTTCATAAAGAGGGTAAACCCATGACTGACCCTAGCAGTTATCGGCCAATATCGCTATTAAATGGCGATATCAAAATATATGCCAAACTGTTAGCGAAAAGAATCAATTCAATATTGCCATCTATAATACACTTAGACCAAGCAGGCTTTGTTCCGCACAGGGAGACCAGAGACAACACTATTAGAACTATTCGCATAATAGACTATGTAAATACACATAAAATCCCAACAGTCCTGGTCTCCACTAATGCGGAAAAAGCATTCGACAGGGTGGTCTGGAGCTTTCTCCGAAACACCCTACAAGAATTCAGTTTTGGTAACATTATGATCAATAGAATCTTCCAACTCTATGTTCCCATCAGCAAAAGTAAAAGTAAATGGAGTCCTTTCCCAGAGTTTCCCCATCACAAATGGAACGAGGCAGGGGTGCCCACTCTCCCCTATACTATTTGTACTAGTCATGGAGGTTCTGGCATCTCAAATTCGCGCCAACTCGAACATAAAAGGTGTAAATATAGGACCAAACCAATACAAACTGTCAATGTTTGCAGACGATGTCCTGCTGACATTGACTTCTCCTAAACACTCAATCCCAGCCCTTTTAGAGGAATTTGAAATTTTTGCAGGATTTTTCTAACTTTGCCATTAATAAGCAAAAATCAGAGATTTTGAGTATATCCATGTCACAACTAGATCTCCAATACTTAAAAACATTTGTCCGTACAAACTACAACGCTCCCAACTGAAATACCTGGGAGTTCAATTAACCGCCAAGTATATCACATTTACATGACGCAAATTATAAGGCCCTACAGACTTCTGTACAGCACACACTCCAAAATTGGAAAGATAAGCCATTATCTTGGTGGGGAAGAATCCAAGCTATAAAAATGACACATTCTGCAAAAATACTGTACATTGTACAAGCGGTGCCCATTACCTTATCTAAAGCATACCTTTCGCAATTACAAAAAAATATTTACTCATTCATCTGGGGGCAAATAAAACCCTGTATAAATGCAGGCACCATGCACAGAGCATGGAGGGAGGGAGGATTGGGGAGTTCTGAAATTAGAGACTTACTACCACTCATTAGCCCTACAAAACATTCTCGATTGGCACCTGAAAAAAGATTCAAAAGCCTGGGTGTCACTAGACTCCAGATCATGAGAGCCCCTCGACCTGGATCTATATGCTGGATCCCCAAGAACCTTAGACCCCCACTATGTCATACATCACCTATATTAGGCACATATTTGACACGTGGGACCTCCTGGTACAGAAATACCCGAAGCTCTCCTCACCTCAGTCACCACTCACCCCAATATCTCCAAACATGGAACTTACAGGAGGGTACGCACCTTACAGAACACTGTCACCTGGGAACTACCAGACTCCATACCAATTATCACCTTACTAGATAAAAGTAAGCTCAAGTTTAGCAAGATATTGCGACCGTGCTGAGTGGAGCTTTTGCTTCTTGGTTAAAATACTCCCAAGCTCACTCACTACCTCCACTACAACCATTCCAAAGAAGATTTAATAGAGCCCCCCACACCTTTTGAGCATTTGTGCCTTACGGCCATGCCCCTTAGAGGTACACTCTCTCTAGCAAAAAGGGCACTCGAAAGTGCAACACAAACCCCTCTTCCAACATACACCACACACTGGCAGCAAGACTTATCTTAAATTAGAAGAAGAATGGAGGAAAATCTTTACCAACACATACAAATCCTCAACATCCACACGAATAATTGAAATGAATTTTAAAATTCTCATGAGGTGGTATCTCACCCCACATACGCTACACAGAATATACCCCTTATCCTCTGCAAACTGTTGGAGGGGATGTGGGGAGCTAGGAACAATGGCTCATATTTGGTGGCATTGCCCTAAAATTGCCCCGTACTGGCAAATGGTAGAACAAACATTACAAAAATTGGAGGTACAGTACTTAAACTGACCCCGCCATGGCTCTACTGAACCAAGCACCTAAATGTAGATCAAACTCCGCACTATCCTGATAAAAATATGCTTGAGGCAGTGCCAAGTCTCTGATCGCTTTAAACTGAAATCAAATTTAATTCCCACAAGCCAGCAATGGTTCGCAAAAAATCACAGAAACCTTACCCCTGGAACAATATGGATTCTATAGAAAAGGCCAACTGGACACATTCCTTGATGTTAAATTCTATTGGGAAACGCTAGTGAGCACAATAGACATAGAGGGATCAAATAATCAATAAGATATTATAGCAATAGTCACTGATTGAGTGATCATGACAGAGTATTGAGGGATGAGAGATTCCTAAACAGTAGTAATATTCCTGTATTTGCGATTCAATAATTCAAGCTCTAAGAAGTATATCATCAGCCTTAGCTTGGTATACTAGTCATCTTATTGCATTTTACTTTGTTATTTTTTAGTTATTGTTAAAAGGTTAAACTTGGTTTTTCGACCTCGGATAGAATGACATAACTGTTAGAAAGTCTCATAAATATGGGAAGAAATATGATATGAAAATATTTAATGGATTTTGCAGTGTATGTATTATTTTTGTCTTTTGGAGATGTCTCCTACCACTGTAAATTTTACCTGAAAAAACAATAAAAAAATTATTAAAAAAAAAAAATAACTTTGTATTGTAAAACAAAATAATTCCCAGACTTACGGAACACTGTTCATCAACCGTGGGCATTGCCCCTATAAAACAAAAAGAACTCTGCCCATGAGGATGTTGTACACAAACGAGCACTTCCTGTTTAAATTCAGTTTAAAAGTGGTTAATTATTGCTATCTTTTAAACGATGATAACATTTTGTAAATAAACAATGATCTCCGTGTGACTAAGGCTGTAAAAGGGTTGTAAAATACATAATATAAACCAAAGGGATAAAGAATGACAGAAAAGGTCCTCACAGGTTGCAATGACTCCACGTATCACGGCATTTCTTACGTAACGTCAGTAGCACTGGGTGAGCAAGCTACTCCCTATATTACTTTAAAACCTTACTTTTATGTGGTTTATAAACATTTTGTTAAAAGTTATAAACTAATAAAAAGGCCATGTATGGAAAAGCCAAAAGTAATGTAGCTGCATTGACACCCAGTGGTCAGTAAGTATATTGCAGGCATACAGATGTAATGAAAACCCACATTTTTATCTGTCATGATTCAGATAGAGAAGCAATTTTAAGCAACTTTCTAATTTACTTCTATTATCAAATGTTTCTTCTATCAGCAGGTATAATTTTGTTGAAAAGCATGGACGTAAGTTTAGTAACATACATTTCTGGACACTATATGGCAGCAGTTTTGCAAGAAGGTTATACATTTGTTAAGAGCGCTATTTCCTGCCAGATACCTACCCAGGTAATATATTCAACAAAGCATACCATGGAAAAAAAGCAAATTTTATAATAAAAGTAAATTAGAAAAATGTTTAAATTTGAACGCTCTATCTCAATCATGAAAGACAACTTTCGAGTAATATCCCTTTAATATGTAATAATAATCATTATGTGGGGAAAACGTGTGGGGGAAAAGAGAGATCTTGCCAGATCCGTGTCTTAATTTAGACAGACACAAAACCAAGTGTTTTCCATACAAACACATGCAGACACTGCTGATCAACAATATTGTGCACAAAAATTTCTAGATCCTGCCAGAAACTATTTTTTTTTTCTTTAAGAAAAACAGACCAATACTGCCAGATCCAGGTCTAATTCAGACAGACGCACAAATCCAACAGACACCGCTGGACCCGCGCTATGTAGGTAAGGCAGAGCAAGGATGAGCACCTGTCCATTCTGTGCTGCAATAAAATGATCTTGTCTAACATCATTTTGTAAGAATTTACCATGCACGCAGAGTTCAGTTCGTTTTTAGAATGAGTTTTTTTTCCTTTCTTACAAAACAACATTTTCAAATTTCAGGATTGAAAACCAGCTATGCCCCAGCCATGAATTCTACACACGCTTCTCTAAACGAAGAGAATATCGAGACCTTCACAGACAGAGCAACAAAAAGCAAGGAACAGGACAGGCGGAGCTTGGAGAGCTGCAGAGCAGAAGTGTCTTGCTGAAGCTCCTGCAAATAAAAGTTATCAAAGTGAACAAAAGTGAATATTAGGGCTAGCAAATACTACAGCTACATCAGGCAAGTGTTTGGGAGACCTTTAGAAGCTTTTCTGGGCAGATTTTCGGAGGAAGAAAAGCAGAATCGGAAAGCAGGCTGGTTGGGAGAACCAGAGCGATTCTCAGAAAGTCTGAGGCTTCGGCCTACATCGGAACTCGGCACAGCGAACAACAAGGCCACAATAGAGCAGCTTTGCACTAGCCAGCTGGGGAGCATCTAGGAAG
Organism: Bombina bombina; assembly: GCF_027579735.1. NCBI lineage: Eukaryota > Metazoa > Chordata > Amphibia > Anura > Bombinatoridae > Bombina > Bombina bombina. The sequence goes on from NC_069509.1 coordinate 36,341,197, forward strand.
AGCCCAGGAGGGCTGATTACAGCTTATCATCTAAATAAAAAGGGACACATTTTTGGAAGGCCACAGCCTGAAAAGAAAGGTGCAGAGGCAGAAGGGTAATATGCTACAGCTTTCCTCTATATTTATAATATACTTTCCCACTAAACTTGGAGCATAAGGGATTGATGGTAATCTATCTGCACGAGATTTATTAATTTATATAAGGTCCAGTGAACATAAAACAGCAAGAGTGTGGCCTGGAGATCACAGAGCCCCACGTGGGAACTACAACAGGCTTGTATGTCTAAATAACACAATTCAGGCTACATAACTTATATCTATGTAAATGTAGTATTCATCAAATAGGGGATTCATAAGTTTTAGGTTCTTTTCAATAAGAGTTGACATTTATAACATCTAAAAGTCTTCCTAACTTGACTGTGCAACTACAGGGGCGCTATCAGGACACGATTAGTAGACTAAATAAGCAGCTCTCAAAGGTCATATGACATTAGAACCTGAATTCCCTATCTAAAAAAATCAAGATGATGTTCATTATTTTTGCAAATCTGGAAATGTTTTAAATGCGGTAGTAATAAAGGTCGGCCTGGAACAACTGAGAACTGCGGTAATGAGATAATACCCTCAGAAATGCTGTAATAGAGCTGAGATATTGGAATTGTGACCCTTCTTTATTCTTATATAGCTGACTGGCTGAGAACACCTCATAAGAGAAAGACAGAAAACTGTTATAAATACTCTGTAAGGAGGGAATAACCATAAAACAAAATGAAAAGCAGAAACCAATCCATGAAAGAATGTCTCTCAAAATCACAAACAAAGTTAAAAACATTGGATAAAACTACTTGTTCGCCAAAACAACACACCCTGATAGAAACCTCAGAGGAGGAAAATGGACATCAGGGAGATATTCCAAATAATGAACTTCTGAATCAAATAAAATCTTTTTTTCACGAAGAGCTAAAAACTGCCCTATATGATCTCAAGCAGGACATTAGGGATATTGGAGGTAGAACAACAGAAATTGAAAACAAGCTAGAAGATATTTCAGAAGAAATTCCCCAAATTCAGCATACACTTTTAGACCACTCCATTTACATTAAAAAGCTTGAAGATCAAGTAGAAGATCTGGAGAACAGATCCAGACGCTCTAACCTTCGAATCAGAAACCTCCCGGAGGACTATAAAAACTTACAAGCTGATATAACTGAAATTTTTCACCAATTAATCCCAGATACGGAACCCAACATGCTGCTAATGGACAGAGTGCATAGAGCTTTGACCAAACCCTCCCAATCCAAGACAAGGGATATTATTGTCAAATTACACTACTTTCATATTAAAGAAATGATCCTACAAGCAGCCAGACAAGCTCGCACTATTACATATGAGGGGCACAATATCCAGATCTTTACTGATCTATCGCCAATAACACTGAGAAGACGAAGGGAGATGAGACCAGTGGTGACAGCTCTCTTAAGAGAAAATCTAAGGTATAGATGGAACTTTCCATTCAAACTGATTTTTACCCATAAAAACATCACACACTCTTGCTCAACGTTGGAAGAGGGACTAATGATTCTATCTAAACTGGAAATCCAAGTTGAAGAAGGAGAGTCCCAAGCCACACCAAAGCCTTTGAGAAAGCCTATACAGAAGGACTGGTCTGTAGTAAACAAAAGGGGAAAACCCCAAAAAATGAAGCCAAATTCGACCAGAGAAGAGGATGACGACAGCTCTCCAGAGGAACCATCTACAGTAACATGACATTCTCCTTGTTGGATGTTGAGACCCATACTACTGCAGGAAGAGGTGGACTATTAGGAGAACTGTCCTAAGGATCACAAGAAGATAAATATAAGAAGATTTAAACTCGTTATCACCTAGACTTTCATGTTGCTGATATGAGGAGGACTAAATCCAACGTTATATCATGAGAGTCCAGGGTTCATTTATACCCTTTCCTAGTTGCTATATATTAGCATTTCTCACTTCCTATCACACTTTATTACCTAATATTGCTTTTTATTTGTCTTTCATATCTCAGCTTTTTGTTTTAGTATTGTTGATATCATTTGCTCATTATCTATCTTCATGAGATGAGACCAAAGAAATGTTGTCGAGAGTTCCAGAGTTGACCTAAGTTAATAGTACTTGTATTTTTACTGATGCGCAAGCACGCAGCAGGTTGTAAGTATTTATTTTGTTATTGTTTAAAGTTATGTACAGTCTCAAATGTTCAAATGTTGATGATGTATAAGACAGGTCCACAAAGAAACATCTCTAGAAACAATTTGACCAACATAAGCATATACCCAGATAGAAACTATGCACATTAAACTTATATCTCATAATGTAAGGGGGTTAAACACCAACATAAAAAGGAAAAAAGCGATTGCAGAATATAAATCCCAAAATGCCCACATAATTATGATACAGGAGACACACTTTACTTCAGAATCTACACCCAAATATTGGGATAAGAACTACCCATTGCAATTCCATGCACTTAATAACAAGAAAAGGTGTGGGGTGTCCATTCTCCTTCATGCCTCCCTAAATTTTAAGAAAGAGGAAATTCTCAAAGACAAGGAAGGGAGATTTTTAGTTGTAAAAGGCTCAATCCACAATACCCCGGTAATTTTAATGAATGTATATGCACCTAACGACAATCAAGGGCCCTTTATATCTAGAATAAGCAGACTATTATCAAGCTGGAAAAAAAGTAAGATCATCATAGGGGGGGACTTTAATTTGACATTAAATGATGATTTAGACAGAACCACACAAATAGCTGGCAAAAAAAGGCGATCAACCCCGGCACAGCAACTCCTAAAAGACCTACTCTTAGATTTTAACCTCATAGACAGCTGGAGAGCATTTAACAAAGGAGTTAGAGATTATACCTTTTATTCTACGGTTTATGGCACATATTCTAGAATAGACCTAATATTGGTTAGCCAGTTGCTCTTACCACTAATAACATCTGCTACCATACGCAATTGTGCATGGTCAGATCATGACATGGTGATAGTGGAGTTTGAAGGGATGATTAATCCACACAGAGCTAGGTCCTGGTCTCTGCACCCTAGCCTACTTCAAAATGACATACTACTGCAGAAGATACAAAAGCATATTAAAGACTTTGTAACTATAAATGAAGGGACCACGACAAATCCAAACTTTGTTTGGAGTGCACTTAAAGCCTCTTTGAGAGGGTTACTGATAGAAGAGTCAGGTAGACTTAGGAAAGCACACAACTCCAGAATAGAGGAGCTTAGAAATGAAATTGATACCATAAGGGACCAGGTAGTAAAAAAGAAGCAAAATAAACTAGTAAAACTACTCAACAGCAAAAACGAGGAACTAAATCAACTTCTAGACAGGGAGGCGGTCCAATCGATCAAAGTGGTAGACACTAGATATTATATATATGGAAACAAGCCAGATAGGATGCTAGCGAACAAACTAAAGGAAATGACTAGGGCCTCCACTATTCCACAAATTCAAAAGGCTAACGGCCAAGTCACTAATGACCCACTCCAAATAGCAAATACATTCGCTGAATTCTATAATAAACTTTACAATTTACCCATTACCAAATCAGGAATTAGCATAAGGAAAGAATTAGACAACTTCCTAGGAAATAGTAAATTACACACAGTAACAGAAGAAGAATTAGATTCCCTAAATGCCCCTGTCACGATACAAGAAGTTCTACTGGCCATTAAGGAATTAAAAAGAAATAAGGCACCGGGCCCGGATGGGTTTCCAGGCTCGTTCTATAAAGATTTGCAACTATCGGTGGCTCCCTTACTGGTGACTTTATATAATAATATTTTACAAGGCGTAGATATCCCCCCAGATCTGTTAACTGCAAGGGTGACAGTCATTCCGAAGCCTGGAAAGAACACACAATATTGTCAGAATTACCGGCCAATCTCATTAATTAATCAGGATTTGAAATTGTTCACTAAAATTCTTGCAAATAGATTAGCCCTGCCCATTAGAAAATTGATAGATACAGATCAAGTAGGCTTCATCTCACAGAGAGAAGCTCCAGATAACACACGAAAAGTGATTGACCTAATTAATTTCGCGACAGTGAAGAAAGTGCCTTCTCTGTTTCTAGCTTTGGACGCAGAGAAGGCATTTGACAGAGTCAATTGGGACTATATGTTTGCAGTCATTCATAAAATGGGAGTCAGGGGGCCCTTCATTAATGCTCTAAAAAGAATATATTCCACTCCTGATGCATTCATTAGGCTTTCAGGATATCAATCAACACGAATTCAAATTCGAAATGGCACAAGACAAGGGTGCCCTCTGTCTCCCTTGCTTTTCGCAATATGCATTGAGCCATTAGCAGTGCTAATAAGAGATAACCCAGATATTGCAGGACTTAGGGTAGGAGATAGAGAATATAAAATATCCCTTTTTGCGGATGATGTCATCCTTGCAGTAACGAAGCCGCTTCTTTCCTTGCCAGTAATATATTCTATTATAAATAAATTTAGTCTATTATCGGGTTATAAAATTAATGAAAGTAAATGTGAAGCCCTTAGTACTCACCTCCCAAATACGACAAAGAAGTTATTAGAAATAAACTTTACGTTTAATTGGGTTAGATCATCCCTTAAATATCTAGGTGTTAATCTCACAAATGATATCAATAAACTATACAAAGAAAACTATACCCCCATGTTTTTACAGATTAGAGAACTTCTACTTAAATGGGCCAAATATAATATATCACTCTACGGGAGGATCATATCAGTCAAAATGACAATACTCCCTAAACTCTTATACTTATTCAGAACCCTCCCGATAACTATCCCAACTGCTGAGTTACATAACTTGCAAAAGGAAATTTTAAAGTACATCTGGCAGGGCAGGAGAGCAAGAATAAGCAAACAAAATCTGATGAGGCATAGGAGAAAAGGAGGGATTGGATTACCAAATCTAATTGCATACTACTATGCAGCCAGAATGGCACAGACCACACATTGGTATAGGATAGATCAAACACCCCAGTGGGTACAGTTAGAGAAAGACATCTTAGAGGTAGGAAGATTAGACACTATTCTCTGGGCGACGAAACAACATCGACCTTGGCATATTGAGGAATATGTCTCGATTAGACATACCACCTTTATCTGGGATAAACTAACCAAGACATACCCCATAATTAATGTTAGATCAAGACTGACACCATTAGCTCCAATCACTTCACTCATTAGCACACATATCCAAAAGAAATGGGAAAACAAGAGCCTTTATCGAATAGCGGACACACTCATAAGAAATAAAATACTGACCTTTTCCCAATACAAGGAATTAGGCACCCCAGAACAAAATGAATGGTATCATTACCTACAGCTCACATCTAGGGTACGAGAAATAATGGGATCAAATAAACCCCCATCTAACACCACATTAGAGACAATATGCCTGTCCAATACTCGTGGGAAGGGATTAATTGCACTATTATACCCATTATTTAGTGAGGGAATCAGCAAAGAGAAGAGTCATTTTATGACCAAATGGGAACAGGACTTAAACAGGACCTGGACATTAGAGACGTGGCTTTCAAACATTGATAGAGGCCTTTCATTCTCCCCAAATGCATTGCTAAAAGAAAACTATATCAAGGTTGTATATAAATGGTATATGTACCCCACAAGACTTACCAATGCTCAGATAGATAATCCCCATATGTGCTATAGGGGATGTGGAGAGACTGGTACATATTTACATATGTGGTGGCAGTGCGAGAAAGTTAAAAGAATATGGGACATGACATCAGCTTATTTAGGAAATATCCTTGAGACTGAGATTGATCTAACCCCAGAACAAGCCTTACTACACTTCCCTACAGAAGACATTAGTAAAAGACACCATAAATTAGTAGCAATGATTTGTACCATAGTAAGGATCTCTATAGCTAGATTTTGGAGGGGAGACCCCCCCACATTTGATTATATCGAGAAGAGAATCAACTATCACTACAATATGGCGAGTGCCTCAGCAGCCATACTGAACACTAGAAACAAATTTATCCAACAATGGGAACCATATATTATGCATATAGAAAAGGTAAATAGAGCTAGAACCTTAGCCACTTAGATAACATCAGAACCTAAGGTATGTAAGGGAATATATCAGGGGAGTTCCAGATCACTAAGATTATTAAAATTAAACAGATATAAATATATGGAGGAAGGGGAAAAAAATTAGATTGTAAGATGGGAGGCTAGTCCAGAATGCTATCCGACAACCCCTGAGATTTGAAGGTTACAGTTTGGGGTAAGGAATCTAGAGAGAAAAAAGTAAAAGATTTAAATTGTACTAATTGAATGTATAATGAGAGAAATAATTTGAAGACTGTATTGTTACTGTTTGATTGTTTATTTATTGATATTGATGATGTTACATGTTCATTTTACATAATATGTGAAAAATCAATAAAAAGATTTCAACAAAAAAAAAAAGCAAGGAACAGAACATTGCTAAGAATTATAATCTGAAAAAGGAGACAGATGTTCCCTGAAACATTAACTTGTTGAATTTACCTACTATAGTTACACAGTGTCGGGTCGAAATATCAAACCCTTCGGAATGTGGAACCCTGTCACTTCCGTAGACGTAGTTCCTCTCAATCTGACGGGCTGCGCATGCGCAACTCCCGCAGTTCGAACATACTTGGAATATTTTAATTTCACATGCTGATGGGCCATCTAATGCTCAAAAATATTGAGCAATATGTTAGAAATCTGTGTTATGTACATAATCTTACATTAAAATTCAAATATTAATGAATTAAAGAAGGGAACACAATTTGTATATTATGGTAGACTTGTTGTAACCACCTGACATGCACACTGTTTTAAGTTTCCAGGTATCCAAGATTTGCATAATCTGATTTTTAGTTTAATCATGTACTTTTACTGATTCTGTACTGGAAATGCAAGAAGAATTGCAAGAGACGGTTTGCCCAACTCTATCAATATATATGTAAGGAAACAAAATTACATTCACATTGACACATACATATTAAATAACTTTATTAAAAAAATTGCCAATAAATCCAGACTTCTGCACACACACAAACATACACTGTTAAAAGTAGCTTAAACTCAGTACTGAACAAGCGATTATAAAAGAGAGGTACTATGACCCCATGACCTCCTCTCTTTTATAATCACTTGCTCAGTACTTTAACCTAATATTTATTTTGAATGCATCTGCAGTTAGCATTAAAAGTAATACAAGTCCCCGCTATAGAAGGGACTTCTTTCAGCTTAGAGTGTGTGTGTGTTGTGATACAATTTAGCAGTGGGATTTGTCGGCACTGATAGCCATTAGAAATTGCTGGCTGTCTTTACAGCACTAGTAATATTCGCTATATTTAAGACTCACCAAACCGCTTAGCTATAATAGATATCAATGTGATTGAATATACAAACAATTGTGGGTAGGATATTTCTTGCCTTGGTATTACTGTACATTCTAAGATACTTAAATATCACAACCTATGTTATATCACAGCCACTATTTACAAGCACAGGATATGTAACCGTTAACAGCAAGTATGTGAATGAGAGCTGCAGTTTGATTGAGATAAAAACAATTTTTTGAACAAAAAAATTATATAATAATATCTGAAATTGAGTATTTCTCATTGTATGTTCACTCACATTACCACTGTTGAGTAATTATCTTATTCATGATATTGGTATCCATAATAGTAAATTATAGCTCAATTGTTCTCACCAAATGCAAAGCTCAGAATCTGCCTATGCATTCACTTGATACAGTATTCAATGGCATAACCTTATAAGAGGGGTATTCACCAATACCATTGGAGTACATTGTATCAAACATTATTTTCTGTAATATTACTATTTAGAAGGCTGTATGTTTGTGTGGGTGCAGAAATTTTTAAATAAAGGTATTTAGTATGTATGTGCCAATTCGAATGTAATTTGTACATATATATTGATAGAGTTGGGCAACCTGTCTATTTCTTGCAATTCTTCTTGCATTTCCAGTACATAACTATGTATATTTATTGCCCACAACTCTAAAATTTGAGGGTGAGCTAATTTAAGCACTAATAAATTAACCCTTGAATTTTGATTACAAACAATGCAATCCCTCGCAACCCTACTTCTTTACCTAACGTTTACTGATTCTGTCTGATTTGGAGATCATGTTACAAATAGTTGGATCAGTGTTACTTGACAGCTCTGTAAATACATGAAAAACACAACAGTATGGCAGCACTACTAATTGAACTTGCTTTGCACATCGAGTTTTACAACCCGACAGGCAATGTGCCCATGCGCGGTATTCGTGTTAGGAATTCCAAGTATGTTTAAACTGCGGGGGGTTGATTTTTCTACACAACACGGAGATACCTGTGTTCTGTCGATTTTTTCTACCCGTCAGTACGCATGCGCGCACGTACGTAACTGCATTCCACATATGTTGTAAAGAATGTGTGGAATACGGTGATGAATGTGCACTGACAGGGTAGCATATACCAACGACTAGTAGCAAGTCTCTACGCTTTGTCCGCACATGCGTGTCCCTCCCCCACTAAAAGTGCATAAACTTAAGTATACAGTTTGTCCAATAGTAATTTCCAGCTCCATATATCATCACAATTAAAGGTGACTCCTAAATTTATTTAATTACATGTTAATGAATTCAGGAATCACCTTTAACTGTGATGACATATGGAGCTGGAAACTACAATTGGACAAACTGTTTACTTAAGTTTATATACATTTCGGAGGTGTGCGCTGCACACATGCACAGATAAAGTGTTGCGACTTGCTACTAGCCCCCCTCTTTTTCCACAAGTTGTGGGACCATTACTGGATGATTGGGCCCTACAAGTAGAATTAGCTGCAAGGACCTTTTTGTGATCCACACACATTTTGAATAATATACAATTGCTCTGAGACTTCTTGGTGCCCTAATTACCTTATTGGTACTATTGTTATTTATTAATACAATTTGTTATATTGTCGTGCTGTAGAGAGTCTGTTTTTACTATGTTATTATATAAATAAAATTGAGTTCCCAAAAATACATTACAAAAACAAAACGATTCTGACTACTCAAATTTTATTTATATATATATATATATATATATATATATATATTTTATTATTTATTTAAATGATGTTGTATAATCATATTCTCCAAGTGGGGAGGGTGGACTCTTTTTAACATCTGATTAAGAACTTAAAAGGGACAGTCTACTCAACAATAAACTTCCATGATTTAGATAGGGCGTGTAATTTTAAACGACTTTCCAATTTACTTTTATCATCAAATGTGCTTTGTTTTCTTGGTATTCTTAGTTGAAAGCTAAACCTAGGTAGGCTCATATGATAATTTCTAAGCCCTTTAATGCCGCCTCTTATCACATGCTTTTTTATTTGCTTTTCACAACAGGGGAGAGCTAGTTCACGTGAGCCATATAGATAACATTGTGATTACGCCTGTGGCAGACACTAACTGGCTAAAATGCAATAGATAATAAATATAAAGTCATGTGATCAGGGGCTGTTAGAAGATGCTTAGATACAAGGTAATCACAGAGTTATGCAAAACTGGGATATCGGTAATAAAGGGATTATCCATCTTTTTAAACAATAAAAATTCTGGTGTAGAGTCGACTGTCCCTTTAAATTCTAGTTTTAAAATATCTTTTGACATTATATATATACATATACACACACACTATATACACACACATACATAACATTTTAATAAAATCTGCAAGGTCACTAAATAAAAGTTACAGTTCTTGAATGCAAAGCCACTAGACAAAATCTCTCCGATAGATTTTATAAAGATTGGTGCTGAAATTTCTGTTGTCGGTTCAGCAAATAGGTTCCTTATCTTTCTAGACGGAAAAGTACACTATACTAAAAGCATTCAACCAATTTACTTCAAATTTTCAGCATTTTTCATTCACTGATAAATAAATTAGTTAATGCGATCCATAATTATAAGTACCTGAAAAACACTATGTAATACTGAACAGTCCAGAGAATTCAATATTCATATACAGTGAACACAACCTATAAAAATAATGGAAATTCTAACATTTAAACTTCTCAACTGAAGAAAATGTACGAATATAAAATAAAAATGCAAAACTATGTGGTTGCTTAGTTTTACTTTAGAATTTCCATGATTTGTTTTTAGCAATTTTGAAACTGGCATCAAAGTCATAGTAAAGTATATCGAATGTAAGTGAAAATGTGGATTCTAAAATGTAAAGTTCTATGTTCATTTTCTTCAAAGTAAAATATAAAGTTATAAAAACATAATTTATGTAAGAACTTACCTGATAAATTCATTTCTTTCATATTGGCAAGAGTCCATGAGCTAGTGACGTATGGGATATACAATCCTACCAGGAGGAGCAAAGTTTCCCAAACCTCAAAATGCCTATAAATACACCCCTCACCACACCCACAATTCAGTTTAACGAATAGCCAAGCAGTGGGGTGATAAAGAAAGGAGTAGAAAGCATCAACAAAAGAAATATGGAAATAATTGTGCATTATACAAAAAATCATAACCACCATAAAAAGGGTGGGCCTCATGGACTCTTGCCAATATGAAATAAATGAATTTATCAGGTAAGTTCTTACATAAATTATGTTTTCTTTCATGTAATTGGCAAGAGTCCATGAGCTAGTGACGTATGGGATAGCAATACCCAAGATGAGAGGGAGGGATAAAATAAAAAAACAGCCATTTTCCGCTGAAAAAATTAATCCACAACCCAAAAAAAATAAGTTTATTCTCATAAAATGAAAGAAAAAAACTTAAATCAAAAGCAGAAGAATCAAACTGAAACAGCTGCCTGAGGAACTTTTCTACCAAAAACTGCTTCTGAAGAAGCAATACATCAAAACTGTAGAATTTAGTAAATGTATGCAAAGAGGACCAAGTTGCCGCTTTGCAAATCTGATCAACTGAAGCTTCATTCTTAAAGGCCCACGAAGTGGAGACTGATCTAGTAGAATGAGCTGTATTTCTCTGAGGCGGGGCCTGACCCGACTCCAAATAAGCTTGATGAATCAAAAGTTTAACCAAGAAGCCAAGGAAATAGCAGAAGCCTTCTGACCTTTCCTAGGACCAGAAAATAAAATAAAACAAATAGACTGGAAGTCTTCCTGAAATCTTTAGTAGCTTCCACATAATATTTCAAAGCTCTTACCACATCCAAAGAATGTAAGGATCTTTCCAAAGAATTCTTAGGATTAGGACACAAGGAAGGGACAACAATTTCTCTACTAATGTTGTTAGAATTCACACACTTAGGTAAAAATTGAAAAGAAGTCTGCAAAACTGCCTTATCCTGATGAAAAATCAGAAAAGGAGACTCACAAGAAAGAGCAGATAGCCAAAACGAACAACAAAAAGTAGTTTAATGTCCAAAGAATGCATAGGCTCAAACGGAGGAGCCTGTAAAGCCTTCAAAACCAAATTAAGACTCCAAGGAGGAGAAATTGATTTAATGACTGGCTTAATACGAACTAAAGCCTGTACGAAACAGTGAATATAAGGAAGGTTAGCAATCTTTCTGTGAAAATAAAACAGAAAGAGCAGAGATTTGTCCCTTCAAGGAACTTGCAGGACAAACCCTTATCCAAACCAATCCTAAGAAACTGTAAAATTCTAGGAATTCTAAAAGAATGCCAAGAGAATTTATGAGAAGAACACCATGAAATGTAAGTCTTCCAAACTCTATAATAAATCTTTCTAGAGACAGATTTACAAGCTTGTAAAATAGTATTAATCATTGAGTCAGAGAAACCTCTATGACTTAGTACTAAGCGTTCAATTCCCATAACTTCAAATTTAATGATTTGAGATCCTGATGGAAAAACGGACTTGAGACAGTAGGTCCGGCCTTTACGGAAGTGGCAAAGGTTGGCAACTTGACGTCCGAACCAGATCCGCATACCAAAACCTGTATGGCCATGCTGGAGCCACCAGCAACACAAATTATTGTTCCATAATGATTTTGGAGATCACTCTTGGAAGGAGAACTAGAGGCGGGAAAATGTAAGCAGGATGATAACACCAAGGAAGTATCAGCGCATCCACTGCTTCCGCCTGAACATCCCTGGACCTGGACAGGTATCTGGGAAGTTTCTTGTTTAGATTAGAGGCCATGAGATATATCTCTGGAAGACCAGACATCTGAACAATCTGAGATAATCCGTCCTCCCAATTGTCTACACCTGGGATATGCACCGCAGAGATTAGACAGGAGCTGGATTCCGCCCAAGCAAGTATCCGAGATACTTCTTTCATAGCTTGGGGACTGTGAGTCCCACCCTGACGATGGACATATGCCACTGTTGTGATATTGCCTGTCTTAAAACAAATGAACGGTTCTCTCTAACAGAGGCCAAAAGGCCAAAACTGAAGAGCTCTGAGAATTGCACAAAGTTCTAAAATATTCATTGGTAATCTCGCCTCTTGAGATTTCCAAACTCCTTGTGCTGTCAGAGATCCCCAACCTGAAAGACTTGCATCTGTTGTGATCACAGTCCAGGTTGGCCGAACAAAAGAAGCCCCTTGAACTAAACAATGGTGATCTATCCACCACGTCAGAGAGTGTCGTACATTGGGATTTAAGGATATTAATTGTGATATATTTGTATAATCCCTGCACCATTGGTTCAGCATACAAAGCTGTAGAGGTCTCATGTGAAAACGAGCAAAGGGGATTGCGTCCGATGCTGCAGTCATGAGACCTAAAACTTCCATGCACATAGCCACTGAAGGGAATGACTGAGACTGAAGGTGCAGGCAGGCTGCAACCAATTTTAAACGTCTCTTGTCTGTTAGAGACAGAGTCATGGACACTGAATCTATCTGGAAACCTAAAAAGGTGACCCTTGTCTGAGGAATCAAGAAACTTTTTGGTAAATTGATCCTCCAACCATGTTTCCGAAGAAACAACACTAGTTGATTTGTGTGAGATTCTGCAGAACGTAAAGACTGAGCTAGTACCAAGATATCGTCCAAATAAGGAAACACTGCAATACCCTGTTCTCTGATTACAGACAGTAGGGCACCTAGAACCTTTGAAAAGATTCTTGGAGCTGTTGCTAGGCCAAATGGAAGAGCAACAAATTGGTAATGCTTGTCTAGAAATGAGAATCTCAGGAACTGATAATGTTCTGGATGAATCGGAATATGAAGGTATGCATCCTGCAAGTCTATTGTGGACATATAATGTCCTCGCTGAACAAAAGGCAGAATAGACCTTATAGTCACCATCTTGAAAGGTACTCTTACATAACGATTCAAAATTTTCAGATCCAGAACTGGTCTGAATAAATTTTCCTTCTTTGGGACAATGAATAGATTTGAATAAATCCAGAAACCTTGTTCCTGAAAAGGAACTGGCATGATTACCCCTGAAGACTCCAGGTCTGAACACACACTTCAGGAAAGTCTGAGCTTTTACTGGATTTGCTGGGATACGTGAGAAAAAAAATCTTCTCACAGGTCTTACTCTGAATCCTATTCGATACCCTTGAGAGACAATGCTCTGAATCCATTGATTTTGGACAGAATTTATCCAAATATCCTTGAAAAACCGTAATCTGCCCCCTACCAGCTGAGCTGGAATGAGGGCCGCACCTTCATGCGGACTTAGGGGTTGACTTTGGTTTTTTAAATGGCTTGGATTTATTCCAATTTGAGGAAGGCTTCCAATTGGAAACAGATTCCTTGGGGGAAGGATTGGGTTTTTGATCCTTATTTTGAAGAAAGGAACGAAAACGGTTAGAAGCCTTAGATTTACCCTTAGGTTTTTTATCCTGAGGCAGAAAAACTCCCTTTCCCCCAGTAACAATTGAAATAATAGAATCCAGCTGAGAACTAAATAATTACCTTGGAAAGAAAGGGATAGTAATCTAGATTTAGATGTCATATCAGCATTCCAAGATTTAAGCCACAAAGCTCTACTAGCTAAAATAGCTAAAGACATGGATCTAACATCAATTTTGATAATATCAAAAATGGCATCACAAATCAAATGATTAGCATATTGCAGTAAGCGAATAATGCTAGATATGTCAGAATCCAATTCTTGTTGCGCTAAATTCTCCAACCAGAAAGTTGATGCAGCCGCAACATCAGCCAAAGAAAATTGCAGGTCTGAGAAGATGACCTTAATATAAATAGGCTTTCCTTAGATAAGATTCAAGCTTCCTATCTAAAGGATCCTTAAAGGAAGTACTATCTTCCATAGGAATAGTGGTACGTTTAGCAAGAGTAGAAATAGCCCCATCAAACTTTGGGGATTTTTCCCCAAAACTCTATAGAATTTGCTGGTAAAGGATACAATTTTTTAAACCTTGAAGAAGGAATAAAAGAAGTACCTGGCTTATTCCATTCCTTAGAAATCATAACAGAAATAGCCTCAGGAATAGGAAAAACCCCTGGAGAAACCACAGGAGGTTTTAAAACAGCATTTAAACGTTTATTAGACTTAATGTCAAGAGGACTGGTTTCCTCAATATCCAAAGTAATTAACTTTTAATAAAGAACGCATATACTCTATTTTAAATAAATAAGTAGATTTGTCAGTGTCAATGTCTGAGGAAGGATCTTCTGTATCAGATAGATCCTCATCAGAGGAGGATAAATTATTATGTTGTTGGTCATTTGAAATTTCATCAACTGAATGAGAAGTTTTAAAAGACCTTTTACGTTTATTAGAAGGTGGAAATGCAGACAAAGCCTTCAGAATAGAATCAGAAACAAATTCTTTAAAATTCATAGGTATATCATGTACATTAGAAGTTGAAGGAACTGCAACTGGCAATGTACTATTACTGGTGGACACACTATCTGCATGTAAAAGTTTATCATGAAAACTATTACAAATGACATTTGGCGAAATAATTTCCACAATCTTACAACAAATGCACTTAGCTTTGGTAGAACCGATGTCAGGCAGCAATGTTCCAGCAGAAACTTCTGAGGTAGGATCAGATTGAGACATCTTGCAAAATGTAAAAGAAAAAACAACATATAAAGCAAAATTATCAATTTCTTTATATGACAGTTTCAGGAATGGGAAAAAAATGCAAATAGTATAGCGCTCTGATAGAGAAAAAGGCAAGAGGCAAACATCAATGAGGTATTAAAATAATGAAAAAGTTTGGCGCCAAGTATGACGCACAACGTAGGTGAAAACTTTTTTGGCGCCAATAATAACCCGGAAATGACACACTCGCGTCACTAATGACGCAACCGTGTTTAAGGCTTCGGCATCAACTGTGACGTTGAAAATGACGAAGTTGCACCCGCGGGCCTAATACTACCCACAATTTGCAAGAAAGTAGTCAATTGAAAAAAAAAGACTAAACCCCAGGTAAGACAAAAAAAAAAAATCTTAAAAATGTTTATTTTCCCCAAATATGAAACTAACAGTCTGCAGAAGGAAATACATGAACCCGACTCATGGCAAATATAAGTACAATACATATATTTAGAACTTTATATAAATGCATAAAGTGCCAAACCATAGCTGGGGTGTCTTAAGTAATAAAAAACATACTTACCAAAAGACACCCATCCACATATAGCAGATAGTCAAACCAGTACTGAAACAGTTATCAGAGGTAATGGTAAATTGAGAGTATATCGATCTGAAAAGGGGAGGTAGGAGATGAATCTTTATGACCGATAACAGAGAACCTATGAAATAGACCCACGTTAGGGAAATCATCGTATTCAAAAAGTGATACTCCCTTCACGTCCCTCTGACATTCGCTGTACTCTGAGAGGAATCGGGCTTCAACAATGCTGAGAAGCACATATCAACGTAGAAATCTTAGCACAAACTTACTTCACCACCTCCATAGGAGGCAAAGTTTGTAAAACTGAATTGTGGGTGTGGTGAGGGGTGTATTTATAGGCATTTTGAGGTTTGGGAAACTTTGCCCCTCCTGGTAGGATTGTATATCCCATACGTCACTAGCTCATGGACTCTTGCCAATTACATGAAAGAAACATCCTTTTATTGCACAGTCTTGCTCTTCCCTCTGCCCCTTCATTTTATTTTTCTGTATTAATGTAGAGAGTGGTCCCACCCACACTCTACACCAGGGGTGTCAAACTCAAATTACTCGGGGGCCGCATCAGCAGTTTGGTCACCCTCAAAGGGCCTCAAAAGGGCCGGTTGTATCTAGGACTATGTGTCCACTCTTTTATTTATTATTATCATAATAAATTATTACTGTTTTTTCTAATAATGTGTAAGTAATAACAAGCATTTACACACAAACACACATTTACACACAAACACACATACACATATTTACACACACATACACATATTTACACACACATACATACATTCACACATTTACACACACACAAAAACTTTATTACTGCTCTGATTTAGGTGGGCAATAAACTAATGATAATGCAGTGTGAATATGTTTTCCCATGCATGCAAGCATAACAGGCAGGAATAAGGTTAATAAAATCTGTGCAGACTACAAATCAGTCACAGACAGTACAAGTGTAGGAGCAGACTCCCGAGATAAAGATTTGATTTATTACCTGGGGAAGGCTGAGAGCAGAATAAGACAATCTGCAGAGACAGAGCCTCAGAACGGCTGTTTACTTAGAATTGTCCTGCTGACATATTATTTAACCCTTTAAGGACACAGCTTTCAGTTTGCTCAATTGTTTTATGACGGAAAAATTCCGTCATATGTCATTAAGAGGTTAAAAAAAAACATGTTTTTCTTACCAGCCTCGCTGTGTGCCTGCTGCTGCCTCTCTGGTCTCTGCTGCTAGCCCTTTTCCCGTGCGTGCAGATAGAAGCTGGGAGGAAGTGATGAGGGAGCAGGAGGTCAGTGTCTTGTTCTCACTCAGTCACTTCCTACCAGCCAGATCTCGGAAGCCCCTGTTCAGGATCCATAGCGCAGCCAGCAGCACCTGTCTCTCCTACATACAGCGACTGTAAGTGGATACTTAGTCTCACAGCCGCTGTATGCAAGTGAAGGCTGGCGGCGGCTACACGGGCCACATGATGAGGTCTGGTTTGACACCCGTGCTCTACACAGAGCACAATTTATCCTGACTAATGAAAAAGAGAGGACCGCTATTGCGCATATGTTAGCGAAGACAACACATAGGGAGTTGCGAGCCATATGGCTAAACAGATGATTGGGTGCAACTGCAAAATGTCACAAAAAACAAAAAACAACTGGAGTGAAGGGGCTGTCAGAAGATTCGGCAGTAAGTGAACAGATATTAAATATAAATTATTTATAATAAATTTAAAGGGAGAGTAAAGTCAAAATTAAACTTATGTTTTAGATAATGTAATTTTAAACAACTTTTCAATTACTTCTATTATCAAATTTGCTTTGATTTCCTGGTATTCTTTGTTGAAGAGAAAATCTAGGTAGGCTCATGAGCGTGCACATTTCTTTAATACTCTATGGCAACAGTGTTTGAAACAGTGTTGTAGAACACAGTTGCCATAGAGTATTAAAGAAACATGCATGCTCCTGAGCCCCTATGAGCCAACCTAGATCTGCTCTTCAATTAATGATACTAGGAGAACAAAGCAAATTTGATAAAAAAGAAGTAAATTGGAAAACTGATGAAAATTACATTATATATTTAAATAATTATATTTTGACTTTACAGTCCCTTTAAACAAAAAAAATTAAAACAAATTATATGAATTCAAATGTAAATACTACAAAAGGTGAATTGCATCAGCACTAACTTTACCATCACTTTAGTGTCTTTTTAATATCTAGTAAACAATTTACGTGCACGCTACATGAGTTTGTACTAGCAGACCTGTCCTGTCTTCCAGGCTACAGTAGCAAACTCCCACAATCCACTGCTGCCAAATAACTATTGTTCTGGTGCTTGTAAATTTGCAGTGAACATTTTTTTTTTTTTTTTAAACTAAGCAGTTTTATGGCTGTGACTGGAAGATATTTAAGTTTTTGTTGTTTTTTAAATATAAAGCAGGAGGGGTTATTTATAAGCATTGAAAACAATTAGCCAAACCTAGCACAAAACCTGCTACACCAGTCTATATAAAATGTAGCATGCAGGAAGATTTTATCGTCTAGCAAACAGTGAAGCCATACTACCCATACACACACCACACTACACACTCACTACACATACAAACACACTTTTTTATCCCAATAAAGAAAAACAATTAGGAAATTCAAATGCAAAAACATAAGTTAATGCCAGAGTTTAAGATCCAAATAAAATATTAAAAAGCAGGAAAATTCCCAAATCACCCTCTCCCACAACAGAGAATTCTATAATATAATTATGCAGGTATTTGATATCAGAGTAAAACTCTGAACTTTCACAGTTTGTTATATTTGAGTGGAAATTAAATTCTGACACAATTTTGCTTCCTTTTTTTTTTTTTTTTTAAATTAAAAATGTTATACATATATAATGACAAACTTCATGGTGAAAAAGGTACTAAAAAAAATATTTACTTTTTTCCCAAGCTGGGATAGGCAAATTTTATTCAATTTTTCTTTTTACTTTTCTTTGCATAAAAGAAAAAAAAACAACAACAAAAATCTAAAAAACACCCACAATCACAGCGAATAAACAAACTATAATAGTGCTTAGGCGAAAAATGCAAAGAAATTACTGCTAAGTCCGTAGGAAATCATATTTGTCACTTTCGTAATAAAAATTGTCACTTGTCAGTAACTTGATCACAACTATAATCTCATGTTGAAATAAAATGAAGGAATATAATTCTACACAATCCTGTTGGGGTTGTGAATCAGAAAGCTTAAAATAAGCACATCCTCTTGTGTTCGTTACGTGATGTCACCAGAAGATGCTTAGTCCGTCATATATCAAACATCTCAAGTACGCAATCTAATTCTTACAACATGTCGACTTCTTCCATTCAACAAGTAGATCATCTCAAGCTTTCTCAGAACCAACATCACTTAGTTGAGATTCAGAAGTTGGCTGAGTCAGTAAAGCAACAAAAGATTAAAGCAAAATGAATTGATTTTTATAGAGTTGGTAAAAACTAAAAAAATAATTCTATCCATTGCTAAAGCAGAGCCAACATTCTCTCGGCAAGGTAATTGTCAACTAGACCGATTAAGTGGGTATCATATTTTAGAACGTCACAAGTAAGTTTGGCATCTCATCCTGAGGATAAGTGGCAGGGAATTCCTTAAAATAAAATGCCCCAGCTTAGCGGAGAGTAGTGTAACAAAGTGAGTTGCACAATATGGTATTGCACATGTAACAAGGAAAATAACGTATCACAATCAATGCTCACAAAGACAGCAGGAAAATGACCCATTGCAAGAAGATACTGTTCCTTTTTGGGTTGCTATTGCTTTACCTAGCTATCAATATAATAAATATGCTTGCACCCTGAGATCACAAAATAATGCTTGTGCTGCAAATAATGGTTAGGTTCATAAAGATCGCAAGGGCTCTGCCGTAAGACAAACCCTCATGTAATTCGTCTAAACATATGTATTAAAGGGACATAAATCTCAATATTCAAATCCATGAGAGCAATATCTGTGTATTGAAGAAATGCTTATATCTTTAGAGATTTTACAGAGCATATGTACATATTCCTCACAAATCTGTACCTGATCAGAGAGCATATTCACAGTTGACATTAATTTGCACCACTGCTGACAAATACATGTCATATATGGCTCCGTGAGCAGGCACGTACATTTCAGTTTTGAGTTTTATGTCCTTTTAAGATGAGGTGGGATAATTTATGCTTTAGTGTTTGTACGACAGAATCATAATCTCAAGAAGAGCCGTCGTTGACCCTCGGTGAGCACAAGGCCTAACAATGATGTTCACTTAATAATGCTAGGCCAATCATTTGTATACCACAAAACAAACACAATGTCAAACAGTAAAATACATCAGTGTTACTCAGGATAATGCTTCCTCTAAGCAATGTTACTGACAAATATCTGCCATCATGAGGGCGTTGTCCAGCGACTTCAGTTGAGGGAATATAGGAGATTTTGCTGCTATGTTTACACTATTGTTGTACAAGGGTCCAGACTCAGAAGTCTTTACGGAGGAAATAAAAAGGTGCACGTAATATAGATTACTAACCACAGATAGGCTCAAGCACAGCACCAGGAGGCTGCACAGACAAGATAGGGCCACGTGATCTCTCAGACTGGAGCAGTCCTACCTTCTAAGTGCAAATAAGAAGTTAAAGCTGAAAATGATAAGAGAATATTTTTTGGAGTTCATCTTTTTTTGAAAAAAAAAAATAAAAAATGATAACTAATGTTTGTTATTTCCGGTCCAAAGCAACAAAGGTGATGCACAGTTTGGCTGTGGGGTTTGTACACTTGGATGAAGTTTTCATCCTGATAACAGATCATGAAAACCAAAAAAGGAAGGCATTGCCCCGACATCCATATTTGTGTGTGTAAATAAATCTCTGGTTGGCAAGAGTGGACCATTTTGTGTAAATCCTCTGTGTGAGCAATCTTTTTTCCAATGTATTTTATCTTTTTGTTTGTCTTGTTAATGCAGACAGTTATTTGTCATTCATACAATTCTACTGGCATTCTAGACAGTTTTTCATTAACTTTTCCTGTTTTGTTTTTAATCTTTTTGGCAAAGAAGATTCAGGTTCCAGCCATAAAGTTCCAACAAGTTTGTTGTGTGAAGTTGAACCAGGTCCCATCTGTCCTATGGACCTCTCTAAATTTTTAGAGTGTGAATGCTTTGGTGCTCTGTAAATACAAAATGAGTAGCAAGTGTGATTACAGTTCATCTTCATAGATCATAAGTGCTCATAAGGATCTCTGAGTCGGTCACCAAAAAAAAAGATGGAGGAGTAATTAAAAACGGAATAAAAAAATTGAAAAGACCCATTAGAAGACAGCAGGTAGCTTATGTACCATTAACACTTTATTATACGGATCACTCCTTGTTGAGGAAAAAAAAAAAAAGTGAAAAGGTTGGATGTATCCCGGAAGCCTGCTCTCTATATGCGAAAGCTCTCCTCCTTGCCATCGATATGTTTGAGGCGAAGGTACACATCTGTGCCAATTCCCTGAAGGGACTGTATACAGAGGGATCCACCTAGGTATTCAGCATACGCTCGTGATGTGGGAAGCCCAAAGCCAAAACTGTAAAAAAAAAAACCCTTACAATTACTTGAGGAGAGGAAGTTATAGTCGCTCATGTACTCTTTGCATATTGTCTGTGTGTGGTCAATATATTCACCAACAGAATAATACAGTTGGGCACTCTGGTTATCAGACAAGCTTTGCAGTACTCACCCGTGCATTGGGCCAGACTGTCCGCTGTTCACCATATCCACCATGTTTCCAAATATAGGGTTTATGCGAGGGTCCTGAGCGCTGGTTTCTGCAGTGGTGAAATGATAATTCATAACACGCTCCAAATGGTTGTGAGGGATTCCCCCTCCTCTATCTGAGATCCTGCAAGATAGACAACAGTCCCCATTATCTTGAGGTCCTAATAGCAAACCGTTTTACCACAATGCTTTAAAAAATGTTGCTGCAAGATTTTGCACAGCATTAACCCCAGTCCTATCTTGAAGGGAGGCTACCCAATTAAGGACTCAAATCCATTATTTCTTCAGAGCACTATCTTCGCTTCCTCCTTGTTATGGAGGCAAAGAATGACTGGGGAGTATAAAACGTAATATTCCCTTTGAATATAAAAAAAAAAAAACGTCTGTTTTACAGACCCGCTCTCTGTGCTCTTCTGAGCGGGTCTGTTTTATTCACACAGCGCATCGGGCCAGCTGTATAGTCACAGCCCGGCCCGACCGCACCATTATACACAGTGCAGCTCGCTCCTGATGTCAGACAGAGCAGGAGCGAGCTGCACTTAGTGTTATGGCGCGGTCGGGCCGGGCTGTGACTATACAGCTGGCCCGATGCGCTGTGTGAATAAAACAGACCCGCTCAGAAGAGCACAGAGAGCGGGTCTGTAAAACAGACGTTTTTTTTTTTTTTAATTCAAAGGGACTGTTACGTTTTATACAGATAAGGCTAATATAATGTTATATAATTCTGCACTATGTGCAGAATTATATAACATTATTTTTAAGGTTTACTGACACTTTAAGCTTTGCTGGGGTGTCTTTACTTTCTTTCCAATGGCATGGAGAGTCCACGATTTCATTAAATTACTGTTGGGAAATTCATCTCCTAGCCACCAGGAGAAGGCAGAGTGTTTACTATGCGTGATTAACTGTTTTTAATTTTGAGTTTACTGTATGTGGATTGCATGGGTTCTGTAAATTGTGCTCTATGGAACATCCTTTCCTGTTCTGGAAGGATGAATTTGCAGGAGCTGAAAAAGCCCCTAATGGGTGGTGACTTCCAAACAGTGGTCTAATAACAGGTAATAAAGGGACTTTTGCTCTAACCCCCTGTATTAGGTAAGTTAATATGGTTGCAGATCTGCAGAGAGGACAAGATCAGTCATGGAAATTGTGTATTGCTCGGATAAAAACAGGGATTACTTTTCTTGTCTCACCTGATTATAAGGTCAATGTCATTATTTGCGATGGTGATTGAAATGTCTGGGACGTTGTAGGGTGTATCAATGTGACTCTCCATAGTGGCCCTAAAGAAAAGAAAATAATAAATCACAAACTACTTGCGAGTCAGTTCCAAAGCTTTGTTTTACAGAAGACTGTACGGTTTACAATCCTGCCTACAAGTTCCAGTAAGAAGTCAAGATTCAAGGATATTAATATTTCAGGGCTTGTTATTGGTTGGAGTCACCACAGTACAAGCAGGCTGCTCCAAGGACAGGCTGTAAACTTCTGCATTAGGAGCCGCAGGACTCACCGCATGGAGTTTTTAAGTAGTTCAGGAAGGATATAATCCAAAGGCATGGGTATAAATGGAAATCTTGCAGCAACATGGCCGTTAATCCTGACACGAGGAGCGTTTCCATACTTGTGCTCGCACAGACGCCTACACAAGAAAATAAATGAACAATTTTGTGTGTGAGGAACAGGTAAGTAATGTGACCTTTATGACACTATCAGATGACATAACCTCTCACACACACAATTACCTGGCAAAGTCCACCCACTTCTCAATAATTTTCTTGGGAGAAAGACGAGTGCAGATAATGCCAACAAAATCTGGCTATGGAAAAATAAGAAACACACAGCTGAACCAGGAGATACTTGTATTCACAACCTATTTACAGAAAACACAGCGACTAGGTTAGTTTGAGGAAATTACCCTTGTTTGTATGAAGGTAACAATGTCAAGCATCACATGGGACAGTGGGGGATATAGGTGTTATGTAGTTACCCGGTCCTCGTGCAGCGAAAGGTGGTGTGTTGCCAACATCCGGATGCCCAGGCGTGATGTTAAAGTCTTATCCAGAAAGAAGCGAATCACCTTTTCATCCTGTGAGAAAACATGCACTGTTAGGATAATGAAGGTAGTCAAACCGTGAGGTGCATTGTCTCGGAACCTTCTCTTGCGAGTTTGCTAGGACACAGGTTCATTTAGTTGGATGTTATGGGCACCCGCTGCTAACCCCCCATGCCCAGCGGTACCTGTATGTGTTTTCTGCTCTCTCGCAGCCCCTCTGCCAGTTGGGTCACCACATCCTTATGATCATCAAGAAGCTGCCTCAGCAACTTGCAGTACTGTGTCTCAGTATCATGATCTGTGATCTGGGGAAGAGCAGGTCATTTATCAGCTACGTACTCGCCCTAATCCCACGCAACACCTCTCTGCAGGAGTAGGTCAGCTCTGCAATACTCAGTCACTTAATATAGGAATATTTATGGAAGTTTACTGTGAGTAATAAGCGCTTATATTATAGTTAGCAGGCAAATATTTAGAAGAATGTTATTACAATTTAAAGAGGTGATGGTGATTCAGGAGGAAGTGTGTGCTTCAATCTAACATCAATGAAACGCTTGATTAAAAGAGAGGAGATCAGGGACAAAGCATGGCAGCACTTACTGAGGGGAACTCGCTGAGCTTCTGGAAGGCACGGATGTAAAGCTCGTGCTGCACAAGACAAAATGTTATAATAAATAACAGTACGGCATGTAGACTTAGCATTGTGTGATGGTGCTGACACAACACGACCTACCACGTGCAGGATTGTGGGGTTACAGCCTATGATGAATGGGAGGCTGCGGAATCCTTTGATGCGATGAGCAATACGTACAGGAAGTTCCTTGTGCAAATATCGAGCACTCTTCTGTAATGCGAATAAAAAAAAAAAAGTGAGATCTATTTTTATAGAAGATAATGAGGACCCTGATAGCAGAAGGTAGATGTGATGCACAAGGTAACACGATAAAACTATTTATGTAAATGAATGCAACATACCAGGATATGGCTGCCGTCCTGGGACCTCCCTGAATACAGCATAGTGGTAGGAGTGAGACGGACTGAAGCCTACACAGAAAACAAGACACCATTACACTCCAGCACTAACAACCTGTACTAAATGATCAATAGTCCTATTTACTCTGCAACCCCACAACGTTGTTCCTATAGCTCAAGTCCGCCCTCTACTGACAGCTCTGGGAGTACAACTTTTTCTTTCATTATTTATTGCTCAGGAACATTTAAGTTTATGAAGTGACATTTCTATCCAGTACATTATAGAGCACTCTTTAAAGGGATAGAAAACACCAAAAATGTTATTGTTTAAAAAGATAGAGAATTCGTTATTACTCATTCCCCAGTTTTGCATAATCAACACTTATATTAATACTAGCGGTGAAAGCCGTGTACACAGTCATTCTCTTTACTGCATCGGTCCTACCCGTGCTCCTGACCTGCCATGCCCGCCACACCATGCCCACTTCAGTCTGGTCACTCCCCAAACTGCGCACGCAACTGAAAATGGCCACAGACGTGGTAGTGTGGATACTTCTTACCTTTAATTACCTTGTATCTAAGCCTCGGCAGACTGACTCATTTTCTCAGATCTTTTGACAGACTTGCATTACAAGCAATTAGTGTTGACTCTTAAGATAACTTCACGTGCATGAGCACAATGGTATATATATGAAACACACAAACTAATGCCCTCTAGCGGTGAAAAACTGTCAAATGCATTTAGATAAGAGGCAGTCTTCAAGGGCTTAGAATTTCACATATGAGCCTACCTAGGTTTAGCTTTGAACTAAAAATAACAAGAGAACAAAGCAAATTTAAAGATAAAAGTAAATTTGAAAGTTGTTCTGAAATGAAATGCCCTATCCGAATCATGAAAGTTTAATTTGGACTTTACTATCAATTTAACCCTTTGGCTGCTAAGCCATTTCCTGGGTGCCTTTTCTGGGTGCTAATATTTTATTTTATTTTTTTTATTTTTGAATTTTTTTTTTTTATTTTTTTTTACAGACTCCCAAGACTTACACTGTTGGAAAGGTTAGGCAAGTACCTTATCAACAGTCGGTCTTGGGGGTCTGTAGCTGCTCAGGTGCCTGAGATACAGACTTCTAAGCAGCATGCCCCCTCCTCCTATACTTAACATTGTTAAGTATAAATAAAGTTGCGAGGTGACGTCATCACGTAATTGCGCGTGACGTCACTGCGCATCACGTGAAGCCCTGGCGATGCCTGTCACTCTACAGGCACGATCGCCGGGGTAGGAGCAGTAAGGAGCCCCCAGATCTCCCTCAAGGTGGGAGAGTGCTCATGACTGCTCTGAGCCGTCATTAGCACTCAAAGGGTTAAAAGGACATGAAACCCAAACATTTTTCTTTCATGATTTAGGTAGAACATACAATTTTAAACAACTTTCCAGTTTACTTCTATTATCAAATTTGCTTCATTCTCTTGGTATCATTTATTGAAGGAGCAGAAATGCACTACTGGCAGCTAGAAAAACACATGCGTGAGCTGATAACAATTGGTATATATATATATATATATATATATATATATATATATCCACCGATCAGCAGCTAGCACCCAGGTGCTTTGCTGCTCATGAACTTACCTAGAAAAACCCTTCAACAAAAGGATAACAAAAGAAGGAAGCACAAATTAAATAATGGAAGAAACTGGAAAGTGGTTTAAAATTGAGTGCTCTGTCTAAAGGGAGAGTAAAGTCATAATTAGACATTCATGATTCAAAGGAACATGATAGTTTAAAAGTGTATGCAACCCCCACTAAAATTACATTTGACAGTGTGCAAATCTTTTTTATTAGTTACTCAAAGATTTATCAAAACAAACATTTATTTAATCAATACTGCAGTTTTAATAGCTAAACAAATGATCCTGCGAACATGGAAAGACAAAAGAGCACCACGTATATCAGCCTATATCAAAAAACATAATTTATGTAAGAACTTACCTGATAAATTCATTTCTTTCATATTAACAAGAGTCCATGAGCTAGTGACGTATGGGATATACATTCCTACCAGGAGGGGCAAAGTTTCCCAAACCTTAAAATGCCTATAAATACACCCCTCACCACACCCACAAATCAGTTTAACGAATAGCCAAGAAGTGGGGTGATAAGAAAAAAAGTGCGAAGCATATAAAATAAGGAATTGGAATAATTGTGCTTTATACAAAAAAATCATAACCACCACAAAAAAGGGTGGGCCTCATGGACTCTTGTTAATATGAAAGAAATGAATTTATCAGGTAAGTTCTTACATAAATTATGTTTTCTTTCATGAAATTAACAAGAGTCCATGAGCTAGTGACGTATGGGATAATGACTACCCAAGATGTGGATCTTTCCACACAAGAGTCACTAGAGAGGGAGGGATAAAATAAAGACAGCCAATTCCTGCTGAAAATAATCCACACCCAAAATAAAGTTTAACAAAAAACATAAGCAGAAGATTCAAACTGAAACCGCTGCCTGAAGAACTTTTCTACCAAAAACTGCTTCAGAAGAAGAAAACACATCAAAATGGTAGAATTTAGTAAAAGTATGCAAAGAGGACCAAGTTGCTGCTTTGCAGATCTGGTCAACCGAAGCTTCATTCCTAAACGCCCAGGAAGTAGATACTGACCTAGTAGAATGAGCTGTAATTCTCTGAGGCGGAATTTTACCCGACTCAACATAGGCAAGATGAATTAAAGATTTCAACCAAGATGCCAAAGAAATGGCAGAAGCTTTCTGGCCTTTCCTAGAACCGGAAAAGATAACAAATAGACTAGAAGTCTTACGGAAAGATTTCGTAGCTTCAACATAATATTTCAAAGCTCTAACAACATCCAAAGAATGCAATGATTTCTCCTTAGAATTCTTAGGATTAGGACATAATGAAGGAACCACAATTTCTCTACTAATGTTGTTGGAATTCACAACTTTAGGTAAAAATTCAAAAGAAGTTCGCAACACCGCCTTATCCTGATGAAAAATCAGAAAAGGAGACTCACACGAAAGAGCAGATAATTCAGAAACTCTTCTAGCAGAAGAGATGGCCAAAAGGAACAAAACTTTCCAAGAAAGTAATTTAATGTCCAATGAATGCATAGGTTCAAATGGAGGAGCTTGAAGAGCTCCCAGAACCAAATTCAAACTCCAAGGAGGAGAAATTGACTTAATGACAGGTTTTATACGAACCAAAGCTTGTACAAAACAATGAATATCAGGAAGAATAGCAATCTTTCTGTGAAAAAGAACAGAAAGAGCGGAGATTTGTCCTTTCAAAGAACTTGCGGACAAACCCTTATCTAAACCATCCTGAAGAAACTGTAAAATTCTCGGTATTCTAAAAGAATGCCAAGAAAAATGATGAGAAAGACACCAAGAAATATAAGTCTTCCAGACTCTATAATATATCTCTCGAGATACAGATTTACGAGCCTGTAACATAGTATTAATCACGGAGTCAGAGAAACCTCTATGACCAAGAATCAAGCGTTCAATCTCCATACCTTTAAATTTAAGGATTTCAGATCCGGATGGAAAAAAGGACCTTGTGACAGAAGGTCTGGTCTTAACGGAAGAGTCCATGGTTGGCAAGATGCCATCCGGACAAGATCCGCATACCAAAACCTGTGAGGCCATGCCGGAGCTATTAGCAGAACAAACGAGCATTCCCTCAGAATCTTGGAGATTACTCTTGGAAGAAGAACTAGAGGCGGAAAGATATAGGCAGGATGATACTTCCAAGGAAGTGATAATGCATCCACTGCCTCCGCCTGAGGATCCCGGGATCTGGACAGATACCTGGGAAGTTTCTTGTTTAGATGAGAGGCCATCAGATCTATCTCTGGGAGCCCCCACATTTGAACAATCTGAAGAAATACCTCTGGGTGAAGAGACCATTCGCCCGGATGCAACGTTTGGCGACTGAGATAATCCGCTTCCCAATTGTCTACACCTGGGATATGAACCGCAGAGATTAGACAGGAGCTGGATTCTGCCCAAACCAAAATTCGAGATACTTCTTTCATAGCCAGAGGA
Source organism: Bombina bombina (assembly GCF_027579735.1). NCBI lineage: Eukaryota > Metazoa > Chordata > Amphibia > Anura > Bombinatoridae > Bombina > Bombina bombina. The sequence continues at coordinate 36,369,709 of NC_069509.1, forward strand.
CTGTGAGTCCCTCCTTGATGATTGATGTATGCCACAGTTGTGACATTGACTGTCTGAAAACAAATGAACGATTCTCTCTTCAGAAGAGGCCAAAACTGAAGAGCTCTGAAAACTGCACGGAGTTCCAAGATATTGATCGGTAATCTCACCTCCTGAGATTCCCAAACTCCTTGTGCCGTCAGAGATCCCCACACAGCTCCCCAACCTGTGAGACTTGCATCTGTTGAAATTACAGTCCAGGTCGGAAGAACAAAAGAAGCCCCCTGAATTAAACGAAGGTGATCTGTCCACCACGTTAGAGAGTGCCGAACAATCGGTTTTAAAGATATTAATTGATATATCTTCGTGTAATCCCTGCACCATTGGTTCAGCATACAGAGCTGAAGAGGTCGCATGTGAAAACGAGCAAAGGGGATCGCGTCCGATGCAGCAGTCATAAGACCTAGAATTTCCATGCATAAGGCTACCGAAGGGAATGATTGAGACTGAAGGTTTCGACAGGCTGTAATCAATTTTAGACGTCTCTTGTCTGTTAAAGACAGAGTCATGGACACTGAATCTATCTGGAAACCCAGAAAGGTTACCCTTGTTTGAGGAATCAAAGAACTTTTGGTAAATTGATCCTCCAACCATGATCTTGAAGAAACAACACAAGTCGATTCGTATGAGACTCTGCTAAATGTAAAGACTGAGCAAGTACCAAGATATCGTCCAAATAAGGAAATACCACAATACCCTGTTCTCTGATTACAGACAGAAGGGCACCGAGAATCTTTGTGAAAATTCTTGGAGCTGTAGCAAGGCCAAACGGTAGAGCCACAAATTGGTAATGCTTGTCTAGAAAAGAGAATCTCAGGAACTGAAAATGATCTGGATGAATCGGAATATGCAGATATGCATCCTGTAAATCTATTGTGGACATATAATTCCCTTGCTGAACAAAAGGCAATATAGTCCTTACAGTTACCATCTTGAACGTTGGTATCCTTACATAACGATTCAATAATTTTAGATCCAGAACTGGTCTGAAGGAATTCTCCTTCTTTGGTAAAATGAAGAGATTTGAATAAAACCCCATCCCCTGTTCCGGAACTGGAACTGGCATAATTACTCCAGCCAACTCTAGATCTGAAACACAATTCAGAAATGCTTGAGCTTTCACTGGATTTACTGGGACATGGGAAAGAAAAAATCTCTTTGCAGGAGGTCTCATCTTGAAACCAATTCTGTACCCTTCTGAAACAATGTTCTGAATCCAAAGATTGTGAACAGAATTGATCCAAATTTCTTTGAAAAAACGTAACCTGCCCCCTACCAGCTGAACTGGAATGAGGGCCGTACCTTCATGTGAACTTAGAAGCAGGCTTTGCCTTTCTAGCAGGCTTGGATTTATTCCAGACTGGAGATGGTTTCCAAACTGAAACTGCTCCTGAGGACGAAGGATCAGGCTTTTGTTCTTTGTTGAAACGAAAGGAACGAAAACGATTGTTAGCCCTGTTTTTACCTTTAGACTTTTTATCCTGTGGTAAAAAATTTCCTTTCCCACCAGTAACAGTTGAAATAATAGAATCCAACTGAGAACCAAATAATTTGTTTCCCTGGAAAGAAATGGAAAGTAGAGTTGATTTAGAAGCCATATCAGCATTCCAGGTCTTAAGCCATAAAGCTCTTCTGGCTAAGATAGCCAGAGACATAAACCTAACATCAACTCTAATAATATCAAAAATGGCATCACAGATGAAATTATTAGCATGCTGGAGAAGAATAATAATATCATGAGAATCACGATTTGTTACTTGTTGCGCTAGAGTTTCCAACCAAAAAGTTGAAGCTGCAGCAACATCAGCCAATGATATAGCAGGTCTAAGAAGATTACCTGAACATAGATAAGCTTTTCTTAGAAAAGATTCAATTTTTCTATCTAAAGGATCCTTAAACGAGGTACCATCTGACGTAGGAATGGTAGTACGTTTAGCAAGGGTAGAAATAGCCCCATCAACTTTAGGGATTTTGTCCCAAAATTCTAACCTGTCAGGCGGAACAGGATATAATTGCTTAAACGTTTAGAAGGAGTAAATGAATTACCCAATTTATCCCATTCCTTAGAAATTACTGCAGAAATAGCATTAGGAACAGGAAAGACTTCTGGAATAACCGCAGGAGCTTTAAAAACCTTATCCAAACGTATAGAATTAGTATCAAGAGGACTAGAATCCTCTATTTCTAAAGCAATTAGTACTTCTTTAAGTAAAGAGCGAATAAATTCCATCTTAAATAAATATGAAGATTTATCAGCATCAATCTCTGAGATAGAATCCTCTGAACCAGAAGAGTCCAAAGAATCAGAATGATGGTGTTCATTTAAAAATTCATCTGTAGAGAGAGAAGATTTAAAAGACTTTTTACGTTTACTAGAAGGAGAAATAACAGACAAAGCCTTCTTTATGGATTCAGAAACAAAATCTCTTATGTTATCAGGAACATTCTGCACCTTAGATGTTGAGGGAACTGCAACAGGCAATGGTACATCACTAAAGGAAATATTATCTGCTTTAACAAGTTTGTCATGACAATTATTACAAACAACAGCTGGAGGAATAGCTACCAAAAGTTTACAGCAGATACACTTAGCTTTGGTAGATCCAGCAGGCAGTGGTTTTCCTGTAGAATCTTCTGGCTCAGATGCAACGTGAGACATCTTGCAATATGTAAGAGAAAAAACAACATATAAAGCAAAATAGATCAAATTCCTTATAAGACAGTTTCAGGAATGGGAAAAAAATGCCAAACATCAAGTTTCTAGCAACCAGAAGCAAATAAAAAATGAGACTGAAATAATGTGAGACAAAAGCGACGCCCATATTTTTTGGCGCCAAATAAGACGCCCACATTATTTGGCGCCAAAAATGACGCCACATCCGGAACGCCGACATTTTTGGCGCAAAATAACGTCAAAAATGACGCAACTTCCGGCGACACGTATGACGCCGGAAACGGAATTTTTGCGCCAAAAAAGTCCGCGCCAAGAATGACGCAATAAAATGAAGCATTTTCAGCCCCCGCGAGCCTAACAGCCCACAGGGAAAAAAAGTCAAATTTTTTGAGGTAAGAAAAAATATGATAATTTAAAGCATAATCCCAAATATGAAACTGACTGTCTGGAAATAAGGAAAGTTGAACATTCTGAGTCAAGGCAAATAAATGTTTGAATACATATATTTAGAACTTTATAAATAAAGTGCCCAACCATAGCTTAGAGTGTCACAGAAAATAAGACTTACTTACCCCAGGACACTCATCTACATGTTTGTAGAAAGCCAAACCAGTACTGAAACGAGAATCAGTAGAGGAAATGGTAAATATAAGAGTATATCGTCGATCTGAAAAGGGAGGTAAGAGATGAATCTCTACGACCGATAACAGAGAACCTTATGAAATAGATCCCATAGAAGGAGATCACTGCATTCAATAGGCAATACTCTCTTCACATCCCTCTGACATTCACTGCACGCTGAGAGGAAAACCGGGCTCCAACTTGCTGCGGAGCGCATATCAACGTAGAATCTAGCACAAACTTACTTCACCACCTCCCTTGGAGGCAAAGTTTGTAAAAACTGATTTGTGGGTGTGGTGAGGGGTGTATTTATAGGCATTTTAAGGTTTGGGAAACTTTGCCCCTCCTGGTAGGAATGTATATCCCATACGTCACTAGCTCATGGACTCTTGTTAATTACATGAAAGAAACATGTTATATCAATTAATTATAGATCAGCATAATCCAATGATACGCTTGGAAAATAAATTAAAAGCCTATTTGGCTAAATGGGATAAGATAATTATGTTGCTCCCCCTAGAGCAGGGGTGGGCAATTATCGGGCCTCCAGATGTTATGGACTACATCTCCCATAGTGCTCTTTCAGCCATAATGCTGGCAAAGCATCATGGGAGATGTAGTCCATAACATCTGGAAGGCAGATAGTTGCCCACCCCTGCCCCAGAGTCTCAAATTCAGACTCTACACCCATTCCATGCTTCCCCCTCTTCCTTCAACTGATACAGTTAAATTGCTATCCTACACACTGGAGACGGATTCTGTCTTAGTGGGGTATTTTTTTCCCCCCCTTTGTTCAGTTTTGTTTTGTACCCCTTGTTATAAACGGGTAAGGAATCACTAGGAGAACATTATTTGATAACTAACCAATCTTTGTTTCTTTCGCTATTTATTTATGATTATACAGTGTTGATAGACATTTTCTTTTTTCTTCATTTGCATTCCTAACTGGAAATTGTCATATAATATTTTTGTGTCTGTATTGTAATTCCGTTTACCTCCTATTCCATATCCCAATAAAGGTTAATAAATGTTACTGTTTCAGGGCAATATGTACATAAGGTGCACCTGCCATGGGCACACACATTTAAATGCCACACCTGCTCAGAGAGCTGTTGGTGGTTAGTACGACAATAAACAGTACCACTGATTCGCTGTACAAGCAGATTGTTTGGACATGGGTGCACTAGACTGCAGCATATGTACATATGCCCCTGTAGTGTGTGTGTTTTGGATTTACCTTTTCAGCAGCAATATCAATGCTAGACTGGTTGTAAAAGGAAGTGACTGTCTTTGACCGTTCTCTGGCCAGCTCAACATGGTGATGGTCTGTGGCCGAGGTGGAGTGAGAACTTAGTGTAGGAACTGTTAAACGGAGAACTGAGGGCAACAGACGGCTATTGCGCAGCATCTCTGCTTGTGTAAGGGATCCTACTCCTGTGTATAAGAAAGGGAAGACACAATCTCAGTAAATTGACTGCTAGAGAGACATGAAACCAAAACATTTTCTTAATTTCATGATTCAGATAGAGCATATTATTTTAGACAGCTTTGCTTAGTTCTCTTTGTGTCCTTTGTTGATAATCATACCTTGGTAGGCTCAGGAGCTGAGAGCTAGTTGCTGATTGGTGGCTGCACATATATGCCTATTGTTATTGGCTTACTGGTGTGTTCAGCTAGTTCCCCAGTAGAGGATTGTTGCTCCTTTAACAAAGAATACTAAGAAAGTTAATTGTAAATCTATGCTCAATTTTAATCATGAGTGAAAGTGTTTGGGTTTCACGTCCCTTTAAATTGAGAGAATGGAAACACAGAACCATATAGAGTGAGAAACACACAGCAGACACAGCTCCAAGGTCAATACTCACCTAGATCCCAGAAGACTGCTTATGGCTGATTCGGACCCAACAGAAAAGTTACTTCATTACCTGCGTGAAAAGAGAAAGTGATTGG